>NW_028253294.1:0-60444 GCF_964263255.1 Lissotriton vulgaris | reverse complement strand
TCCTAGTGGCCCGCTCCGCCCCCCTCCACCTCTCCACTTATGTCAGATGCACCAACGCGCAGCGTCCACGCGCTACGGCCGCGCCGAAGGTGCGCCAAAGGTAAGCCCGTCTACGCCGGTCCGCGCCTGGACCGCGCCCAGCGCCAGACCCCCTGGCCCCCGTACCACCCACCCCCCCCGCATAACATACGACGCCTCCGCCCTCCTAGCCCTTAACCCCGGCCGACTCTCCAACTGCGCCCAAGCCGCTCCTGGACACACCCATGGTCCCTTCACATGCCATTCCTGCAAGTTCGACGCCACCAAGAAAAACTCCTCATCCGCAAACACAAAACAGATATCCGACTCCAACCACCTTAAATGTATCCTTCTCAACACCCGCTCGGTCCACAGACACGCCATCGACCTCTGGAACCTACTAGACACCATTTCTCCGGACGTCGCCTTCCTAACAGAAACATGGATGAACGCCTCCTCAGCCCCAGACATCACCATTGCCATCCCGGAAGGATACAAGATCATCCGTAAGGACCGCACCGACCGAACAGGAGGAGGCATCGCTATCGTCCATAAGAACTCCATCCGCATCTCAACCAGCTCAGACGTCAATCTCGCTAGCGCCGAACACCTTCACTTCCAGATCCACACCGACCCCAAGACCACACTCGGAGGCACCCTCCTCTACCGACCTCCAGGACCCCGTGCACAATTCAGCGACGATATCACTGACTTTATCACCCCACACGCCCTCCCCTCTGAGGAATACATCCTACTGGGAGACCTCAACTTTCACCTGGAAAAGAGCAATGACAACAACGCCACCTCCCTTCTAGACAATCTCGCCAACCTCGGACTCAAACAACTTGTCACTACGCCCACCCACATCGCTGGTCACACACACTCTACCCTATCTTCACCTCCAGCAAACATGTCTCCTTCAGTCACACCACAACTCTCCTTTGGACGGACCACAGCTGCGTACACTTTATCTACAATAAGACCACAACTCACAACCATCCTCAACCCACTTTGCGAAGAAACTGGAACAAAATCACCATCGGCCAGATCTCCTCATCGCTTCTTCTAAACCCCCCTGCCCACTCATCAAACGCCGACCAAGCTGCCACTAACCTCACCCAATGGCTTTCCAACAGCGCCGACATCCTAGCACCGTTGAAAAAACGTCAAATCAAACTAGGCAGCAAAAACGCCTCCTGGTTCAACGATGATCTTAAGAAATCGAAGAAACTCTGTCGCTCCCTCGAGAAGGCCTGGAAAAAAGACCCAAACACCAGCACCAGGGACGCCTTCAAAAACGCCGCCCGCATACACCACCAACTAATCCGGTCTGCCAAGAAAACCGCATTCAAAGACCGACTAGACAACAACGCCCACAACAGCAAGGAATTATTCAACATCGTCAAAGAATTTACCAACCCCCTCAGCCAACTCCAACGACATCACCCCCTCTCAAGCCCTCTGCGACTCTCTAGCTTCGTTCTTCCACAACAAAATCGCAGACATCCACAACAGCTTCGACAACCGACCCGGAGACCAACCCACCCAACCTTCTGCAGGACCCTCACCCCCCTTAAACATCCTTAATGACTGGAACCCAATCTCCACTGAGGACACCATCCACCTGATGAACTCCATCCACTCAGGATCCCCCACAGACCCATGCCCTCACCACATCTTCAACAAAGCAGACTCCATCATAGCACCACACCTCCGAGACGTCATCAACTGCTCCCTCAACTCCGCCACCTTCCCGGAAAGCTGGAAACACGCAGAACTTAGCGCCCTTCTGAAAAAACCCACAGCGGACCCCACCTAACTCAAAAACTACCGCCCCATCTCGCTCCTTCCATTCCCGGCCAAAGTCATCGAGAAAGCTGTCAACAACCAGCTCGCAGCCTTCCTCGAAACCAACAAATCCCTCGACTCCTCACAGTCCGGCTTCCGAGCCAAACACAGCACGGAGACCGCACTCATCGCAGCAACAGACGACATTCGAACTCTTCTGGACAATGGAGACACAGTCGCCCTCATCCTCCTCGACCTCTCCGCAGCCTTCGACACAGTCTGCCATAGCACCCTTCTACAGTGCCTCAGAAACATCGGAATCCAAGGAAAAGCACTGGAATGGATCACCTCATTCCTCACCGGAAGAACCCAGAGAGTCCGCCTCCCACCATTCAAGTCCAAGGCCACTGAAGTCATCTGCGGCGTGCCACAAGGATCATCACTCAGCCCTACCCTCTTCAACGTATACATGAGCCCCCTTGCGGCCACCGCACGCCAACACAACCTCAACATCATCTCCTACGCCGACAATACTCAACTGATCCTCTCACTCACCAAAGACCCTAACACCGCCAAAACCAACCTACATGAAGGAATGAAAGAAGTAGCCGAGTGGATGAAGCACAGCCGTCTGAAACTGAACTCTGACAAAACAGAAGTCCTGATCTTACGTACCTCCCCCTCCGCCTGGGATGACTCTTGGTGGCCAGAGGCCCTTGGAAAAGCACCCACCCCGACGGACCACGCACGGAACCTGGGCGTCATCCTGGACTCCTCACTCTCCATGAACAGACAAGTCAACGCCGTTTCATCTTCTTGCTTCAACATTCTTCGCATGCTCAAAAAAACATTGCGCTGGATCCCCACCGAAACCAGAAAAACGGTCACCCATGCACTGGTTACAAGCCGCCTAGACTACGGAAACACCCTATACGCCGGTATCACCGCAAAACTCCAGAAAAAACTCCAACGCATCCAGAACGCATCAGCCAGACTCATACTAGACATCCTGCGTAAAGACCACATCTCTAGTCACCTGAAAAACCTCCACTGGCTTCCCGTCAATAAGAGGATCACTTTCCGCCTCCTAACCCACGCACACAAAGCACTTTACGAACTTGGACCCGAATGCCTCAACACACGACTTTCATTCTACACCCCCCCCCCCCGCCAGCTGCGATCCTCCAACCAAGCCCTTGCTACCGTACCTCGCATCAACAAAACCACCATGGGAGGTAGATCCTTCTCCTATCTCGCAGCTAAAACCTGGAACTCACTCCCCACTCACCTTCTTCTCACTCAGAACCACCTAGCATTCAGAAAACAACTTAAAACTTGGATATTCGGCAAGTAATTCCCCACCCTCCTCAAGCGCCTTGAGACCCTCCGGGTATGTTAGCGCGCTATATAAATCCTCTGACTTGACTTGCTTTGTCACGTTTACGTGATCATCAACATGTGTCATCATATTAAAAATCATCCATGCATAAATCATTTATGTCTTCAGAAGCTCTTTTAGTTTGACCTCCACTTGAATTCATATTAGAATCATACCACAAGGTCTTTAAGTCCATTTCACCTTGCAGAATTGAACCACCACCAGTTTCATGCTCAGGCATGTTAACTTGCACCACCATGTGCTTGCCCTATGTTCTTTTTACCCACCCGGGCATAGTCAAGGAATGAGATATAGTGGTTGCCAAGGAATTGTCAACGCCTGTGGCTGAATTTTTAAGAGGTTGACACTGCTTTTGAAATTAAATTGATGGGAGTGATTTTCCTGCTTAAAGGCAATGCTTATGGGGAAAGGTCATCTGTAGCGTATTTTATTGTGTCGCAGATGATCCATAATCTCATAAACCGGTTGGCGATGGAGTGTAGCTGTGGAGATGTCCTGCAAGATTGTGTAGATGCACAAATCATACTCAATGGAGTAGCTCTTGCCTCTCAGGACCATTTGTTTGCATTGATATTCATGGGGGGCAATAGCGGAGATTGAGCAATTAGCCAGTAATCTCTGGCTATAAGCTAAATTCAGCGAAGACCCAAGTGTTATGCACAGATAATATACAATTTAATGACCCAAGGGCAACCACTGTAGTAACTTATTTAGGTATAAAAATCAAAACCCAAATGCAAGAGATAATCGATATTAATTGGCAAGGGATAAATCAACAAATAAAGCAATCACTTGAGAGGTGGGGCGGCTGCAGTTATCTATAGTCGGTAGGGGGAACATCATTAAAATGAACGTTTTAGCCAAGATACTGTACTTATTTCGTAGTGTCCCATTGGAATTTCCATTGAAATATATACAACAACTTCAGTCTTTATGTTCGAAATTTCTTTGGTTGACGCTACCAGAGGAACGGGGAGGGCGAGGGATACCGGATTTTGTATTTTATTATTATGTATGTTTTCTGCAAAGAATGAGATTTATGGTTACAGGGGAGCTAATTGAGGAAGAAGTGGAAGCTCCATCGATATTTTTTTTGTTATTAGGGGAGCACGCAAAGGGGTGTTTATTAAAGGAGTTGGAGGGGAACTATTACAAACATACACGCTTAAAGGTAATAGCCTTTAAAGTATGGAGAAGGGGACGGAACCTTATAAAGCTTGGTAGAATCACATATTATACCCCCTTTAGCGCTGATAAATTGCTTCCCTCTGTGTTTTGGGATAGGATGGCAAAAGATTGGTCAAAGAAAGGTTTAGGCAAAATTGGGGACTTATATGAAACTGATGCGATATTCGCTACCTATGGAAATTTAGTTGCTAAATATAAGTTGCCCCAATCCTCCTTTTTTAAATATCTCCAAATTTGTGATTTTTGTTTAAAGAAGGTAATCAAACCCACCCTCAATAAACTAGTGGAGGGTATTCGCCTTAGAAAAAGGATTGGTACGCTATATCAGATTTTGATGGAGTATAGAATCGATGATATGCACAAATATAACGTGTATTGGCAGAATCAGTTAGGAGAATCAGAAATCGACATTCAAAGTACTATATTCATGGCTAAAGAGGTATGCTTGTCAGCTAATTTAAAGGCTCAAGTATATAAGACAATGTTCAGGTTATACTATACTCCAAAACGGATGGCAACTTGGGGCACACAATATGACGGTAAATGCTTCCGCTATGGTGGGGCGGATGCAGATATTCTGCATATATTTTTTAATTGCCCTAAGTTAACTTTGTTTCTGACTAGCGTGGAAACCTTTATCACTAATGTCCTACATAATCCGTTCAGGATCTCTCCTGCACTTATGTTAGGAGTGGGGCAAAATCTGGTAAATGACAATGTATTATATAAGTATAAATATTTTATATTTCTGGATATGACTGTAGCGCGTTTATGTATTGCAACCGAATGGCTTCAACCCGAGGCACCTACATTTCAATTTTGGAGAGCCAAACTGTATAATATATATGAAATGGAATGGAGTCTGTATGCACTGAAGGGGGTTAGAAAAAAACGACTAGGTATTTGGGGTGTCATCAAAGATCACATGGAGGAGTGATGAGTGAATTATTCCGTCATTTGCCGTTCCAATGTTAAGAAATTCCTGAATTGACATTTTTTTTATTATTTATTTATTTATTTATTTATTTTGTTTACAATTGTATTTGCTTCGAATGAATATCATGTATATTGTCACTTGGCACAACTGTGGAAATAAAAAAAATAGATATTCATGAAACTTAGACAGCGTGTTGCATGGTCTGCACTTTTCCTCAGTGTGTTGTGGGCCCACTCCGTGCACTCGGCTAGCTGGATTTTTACAGTATCAATTCCTGCCAAAAATGCGAAAAGACATTTGATGCATTTTTCTGTGTCTGGATCTATAATTCGCTCTCTAAGGTCCCTAATGCGTTGGTTGTCTCACCTGGATATATTTTTCAGATCATCAATTTTCTGCACCATTGTATTGTTTTGCGCATGGAGGGAGCTGCACTTGTCCTTTAATTTTGAGCTTTAGGGCCTGCAGGGCTACTAATTGATTTTCTGATTCCACCCCCCTAGAGCCTGTGGAAGCCACATCAGCTGTAAGCGCTGCGATCTGCTCTCCTTAGTCAGATTGCAACAGCGAGAGTTCCCTAGACATGTCTGCCTTGAGGTCTTCTCGTAATTCAGCTCTAAAACAACTGCAACGTCTCAGGATCAACCCCTGATATCTGCTTCTGCTGCACTTCACTTTTTGGGGGGTCATTTAGTACCCCAGGCTGCTTTCCAGGCCAGCAACGGATGGGAGAATGGGAGGAAACGTCCTACCCCTCTGCCTTCTTGGGCACCCCCCTTAACACCTACTTTTAGACGGAGGAACTTGATTATAAAGAAGTCTTACTCATTACGTGACTTGAATCTGTACTTCCGTCACTTATGCTGGAGTTTGGACCTGTTATGTTAAAATTACTCTGAAGTACTACCTTGAGGAATTGACATGATAAAGACCAGCGTTGATAACAGGCGGTGTATCAGATCAGTGTTCAGCAGGCACGCCCGTGCCGGGCGTTATACTGGGGCGGTGACGTCGGGCAGGGAAGGGTCAGGGTGGGGGGTTGTAAATGCGGGATATGGACCATTAGAGGTAAGTACCAAAAAAAATAAAATAAAACGAATTTCGTTGCCCACGCTGCATCGCCAAATGTGATGCAGCGTGGGCAACGATTTTTTTTTTCGGTACTTACCTCTAATGGTCCAAATCCCGCATTTCACAACCCCCTACCCTGACCCTCCCCTGCCTGACGTCACCGCCCCAGTATAACACCAGAAAAATCTCGGGAATAAACTCAATGAAATGAGTCAAGGGAAGGCACCTGCTTTCATGAAATGAAATGAAACAAACATTTATATAGCGCATGGCTACCCGGAGGCATCCCAGCGCTGGAAACAGCTAACAAAAGAGAAACAGCCAGACTAAGGAAATAGCCAAGTCTTTAAAAGTTTACGGAAAGCAAAATGATTGGGTTCCTTTCGAAGATACAATGGAAGGGTATTCCAAAGCCTGGCGGCATTAAGTGCAAATCGCCGGCCTCCACTACGGGCTTTCCTGATGCGGTAAACCATTTTGTGAAATGACTCCAACTTAAAACGCATCACCCACTACATCTCTATACTTAGTTTATGCATGAGAAAACAATGAGGAGTTACTTTGGGTCAGATTCACGAATTGGGGGTGGGGGGTTAACATAAAAAGTCACAGCTTTGCACCAATAGGAATACTCTTAAGTTCGGAGAAAATGTATGACTTTGAATAATTTCTTATATAATTCTAGGACTGCTCCCGGAAAACTATGGCAGAAGTAATTTTACAGGAATAGATGACTAATATTTACACCAGTAGAATTTCAGCAAGGTGGGGAACTCTGTATATGGGAGTGTAACACAAATGTGAATTAACACATTGATAATTTTGTTTTGTTTCCATAGTGACAGAGCCCCTTTCCTTTCAGCCCTAATGATTTGGTGGTTCCCCTCCATTTTCATAGTAGAATCATTAATTCCTGTCCATGAAAAGAAAACTATGGCAGCATTTCTAGTTTGAAAAAACGACTTTCCAGCTATAGCTGCACACCAAAAAATCTACCAGTGCCACACTTGCCCTACATTTTTAAATATGGAAATCTCACCATACTGAATTGAATGTGTTTATATTTGCTAATCACTATTTTGAAGACAAAATGAATCGCAATCGGAAATTTCCCTTTGTAAATGGATTTATTTGACAACTAAGCTGCATTTAGTTATGCAAAATGTTTGTGAGTCCATAATGTCTATAAGCTGGGTTCGAATTTGACTTAGTCACACATCATAAGAGCCCCTCTTCACACACCATAAATGTCCGTCTCTCAGTAGACATACCTGTGTTCCACTATACTAATACCATCTTTCTCTAAACAGAAGTTATATCAGCTCAGAAGTGGCTGCTGAACGATTTGGAACACTTTCTAAGAGATTGATTTTCACAAAATGGTCCAATGTAAACCCCATTGGGTGAGAAGATTTTCAACAAGCTGGCGGGATGGCTCAATGATTCGAACTAACATGTTTACCGCTCAAATCAATTTCATATTTCCTTATAGTAATTCACCACTAATCATTTTTGGGTTCCGGAGTAGGTGGTACTCGCAGAAAAAGAGCTTCGACGCATCGTCAGGGGTAGTAAGCACTATATTAATCAATCACAATTGCCAATTAAAATGGATGAAAGAAACACTTGTAGGAAGAGGTCAAAAAGAAAATGAGCAAGCCACACAGCACTCCCCTTAATGTCCAATTGTTATCTAATCTAGGAAATCCTAGATCAGTGTTCAGAATGTATTGAAACCAAGTAATGTATCTTATGCTCATCCACAATCATAAATATGTAATGTCCAATATTTTCCACAAACTCTGAATTCAGAGATCTAAGCCAAATCGTATTCTTCCAAATCTTTATGTGTATCCATAAGCATATAAAAACTTCACAGCTCACACCGCCGACACGTGTTTCGTCTCACAGAGACTTTTTCAAGGCAAGGAATGTAAATGCGTAGATGGATGTTTAGTTCATGGTCCGCCTTTATAAGTCGGAATATGTCCACCAAAGTGTGGCTCCTCAGTACCGGTAGTGAAGTAGACCACCTAACCAGGATTCCTCTCCTCAGGATTCAGTCTGTGTGGAGAGCCTTCTACTAGTCGTTGCACTTGATGGACAGCAGTTACAATATGTCAAAAGTTGCAGAGTGTAGTGAAGTCAGGTCAGCCTACACAATATCGCGTGATAAGCATCCGCTCCGCAAATAGTAAAATGATCAGTAGTAAGAATTTGAGGCTAGATACGCCTTATCAGAATATTAGGATACCGCTCCACTGCGTTTTAGTCTGTTGAACGCTATTGCTGAGTGGAGGTCCCTCTTCAGTATCTATGCGCACGCAACCTGAGACCTTGATAAGTCTCTACAAACGTAGATAGCCAGCCGACATCCAGTGCCGTAGTCAACCTGAAGAAATTCTTGTCGGAAGAGGTGCCTGGATTGCGAAAGGTGGAGGAATCAGTGCGACAGGAAAGTAATAGGTTTTAATGGGAACTCTACCTCATGCAAAGACCTGCCAATTAAGGAGATTATTCAACTTTACCAATATGGGATTTAAGCCTAGAATCTGGGGCCTATACACAAAGTTAAATCTACAAATGTATATTTACTTATGAGTATATCTACTACTACACCTAGGTGTCACTTTTTTCGTTTCACTATTTACAAATCTAGATTTACACATAGGTGTAGACTTACATCTCTCCGTCCCTTCAAATCAAGGAGTGGAGCCTCCTAGAACAGGGTTTATGAGTGTAAAGTAATTACTAGTAATTTTGAACATGTAGGTGCTGAGGGCTTTTTAAGGGAAGATACAGGGAAAATTAATAACGTTTATTATTCTTAAACAATTATATATTTTCCTGTGAAATATGATTGTCAAATAATTTAAAATATTTATTTTTAACCTAGAACTAATATAATGGTTTAAAGTACACTACTTAATCAAATTAAATGTTTAGCAAAGAATGTAATAAAATATATGAATTCAAATCATAATTTTTAAACAATAATTAAAAACAAGTCCCACCTACACTAGCACTTTCATATGTACTGATTTAAAAAACGTATGTGTTTAATTGATTTAAATTATTTTATTTTTGTAAAAAAGTTTATTGTAATGTTTTTAATTACATTTGTATTAGAATGTACAATAATGATTTTACATATATATAATATATAGTAAAATCTCAAATTAATATACTTATTTTAACATTAGCTCTTATTAGGGGTTATTTCATTTCCCTGCCTTCATTTGGACCTGTGATCCACCATTTGTGGTGTTTGACTTACTCCATATCAATAAGCACACCATTTCCCCCATATGCGTTCATGTTTCACAGACAGCGATGTGACTCAAATATCGGCTTTTCCTGCTCCACGCACCAGTCCACCCGGCGCGCCAACCTGTAACTGTTTTTTTTGTTAGTTTGAATCCCAGGCCGCGTCTCGCTTAGCAACTAAGCAAGCTGTCCCAGGAAAGGCACCCCCTGCCTCCTCCATAAGCCATAGTAATGCAACATGGAGAATCAACTCCAGAGGGTGGTCCAGGATAATGGATAACACTCGACCCACCACCTCCCAAAAAGGCCTCAGCACTGGTCACTTCCAGGCAGTATGGAAAAAGTCTGCTGCGGGAAGCGAGCAGCGTGTGCACCCAGCTTGTGCATCAGAGCATACATGTTGTAAGCGCCTCATGGAAAGGTACGTGGCGTGCAGGTAGTTGAACTGTACCATGTGCAGCCGCACCGAGATCGCCAGCTCCATAGGTGCCATGCAAGCCTCTCTCAGGGGCGGCCTTAGGCATGTGCAAACTGTGCACCTGCACAGGGCCACCAAATCCCAGGGGCCACCACGCCAATATATATCCTTAATATAATAATCCTTTGAGGATGGATACATATTTGTGTGGCGGCCCCTGGGAGGGATTTGGTGGCCTCTGGCTCTGTTCCACTTCCAAACACCCTGACCCCCCCCTCTTCACTGGCCTCCGTGCTCCGCCCCCCCCCGCCCCCCCGGACCCCCTCTTCCTGGGCCCCCTACCTACGCTTCCTGCCCAGGGCCACCATGACCTAGAGCCGCCCCTGCCTCTCTCCAGTCAGTTTCATCCAGATCTCCCACCCAGGACGCCCATCTCTGCTTGACCTTATCAAGACCATCCAGGACATGGATTACTAAGGAGCGGTAAACCACCAAAGTAGCCCCCTTACCTAGCCACCCCAAGAAAAGATTTGCCTCCAGCAGATTGTATTCAGGCAGGGACTCACTCGGAGTTCGTGAGCTAGCAAGGCATGGTGTAATTGGTGGTACTGAAAGAACTGCGAATTAGACAGTGAGTACCTAGCTTTTAGTTCCTGAAAGGACATAATGCTCCCACCTTTGTAGACATTCCCCAAGTATGAGATCCCAATGAGATCCCATGGCAGAAAACCTTCGGTCTGGCTTTCAATTTAAGTTGCACGTCAGTCCTATTGGCATTGCAAATGCACAAGCTGAAACACATAGGGACCAGAGGGGCAGGGCAGCACACAAAGGGTGAAGAAGAGGTGGTGGATACTGACACGGTATTAAAAACAGGGCAGCACACAGTGTTTGCAGGGATGACAGCTGCACATAGAAGAGCTGCAGAGCACTGTAGAGAGAATGAGTGGAAGCAAGAGGCACACAGAGAAGATGCAGGTGGTGGGGCACACTGAGTGTCATAAGATGAAGAGCAAAATGAGACAATGGGGTTTCAAATTGGATTTGGGCTGTTGGGATTCAGTGCGCAGAAATAATTGAATATAGTAGAATAAGGGAGCATGCAGGGGTGTGGGAACAGACAGGGTGATTGGGCCATTCAGGGCCTGCAGAGAAATGCAAGACAGCACAAACAGACATTGATGGGGCTCAGGGGGTCACCTATATGGGCTGCAGGCAAGGGCTACACAGAAAGACTGCAGAGGGGCAAAAAGGCCCCTCAGGGTACTGCATGGATAGGGCAGCATGAGGTGGACGCAGAAACAAGGATGGTAGAAGACACACCGAGGAGCTGCAGGTGCAGAAGAGCACACAGAGGGGCAGGCTTTCACACTGGATTTGCATGGGAGTGGAACACACAGAGAGGCAATAAAGAGCTGAGAGCACATAGATAGAGGTGGAGGAATACACATGGGGGTGGGGGTGCTCAGGGGGACTAAGGCGAACATAGAGGCTGCCAGGAGGCCGGAAGAAGGATGAGGGGATGTAGGGTAAACACACAGGCACAGTAGGAAGATATAGGCATACCTCCTATTACGCGCCACCATGCATACCAACAAATATACACCTCCACACATGCAACATCATACAACAACATTTCCACCATGGTATTTCCACAAAATCTAAATTAGAGAAGTGTGGCTCAATGATTAGAGCGGCAGACCCTGATGCAGAGGTCTAGCCCGGGACCAGGGTTCAATTCCCCGCCTCGGCGGGTCTTGGGCTCAAAATTCCACGGACCTGATAATTCTCGCCTCGGTGCCTATTCCAATCATGGAGTCCCACTCTGCAACTCTGGGCAATAGCTTGCTTAATCTCCACAACGGCCCCCACAACGCTAAGGATGCCTGGCCTCCAACTTGAGGGTGCCCAGGAGTGGACGCCTCACAGGGAAAGCCAGGATGGGTTCCACAGCGGTATTCGTACAAGCGCCTTGAGACCCTTGCGGATGAGTAGTGCGCTATACAAGTATCAATTTACATTTTACACCAACACATCCATCATAATATATCAACCCGTACAGCATCATGCATCCACAGACCCACCATAATATGTTCACATAACCACCATAGCAAAACTGTCAAGGATTGGGCCCCTACTTTTTACCCAAGGAAAGGACAATTCCCACCACAACCGTGGTGCCACACTGCACTGAATAGTACACATGTAAAGATGCCAAGTGTCTCCTTAAGTGGGTCCGTGTTTGGAGGACAAAACTACAAAGGGTAAAAAGAAATTCTTTAGCACCCTTGTAGCTCTTGATTGAAGATGAGGATTAACACTGAAGTGATTATCAAGGCACCAAACTCCCCCTGACAGCAGAGGAGAGAAAAGAGCCAAGCACAAATATCCAGCTGTAGAATCCAGTAAAGGTTCCAATTGCTATAAACAAAACTCAGAGTCAAAAATATCAGCAAGGAAGCAAAGAACACAACAAAAAACAGGGAACGTCTACCATTTGGAAATGCCCCCCTCCTACATGATTGAAACAGGGACTGACATCACAGGAAACACTGTACTTCATCTTGCATTGGGAACCTCGAATAGTGTTTTATGGAGAGACCACCATCTTGGAAAGGGCAGTGTCTATGCCTTGTCCACAACCCATTTGACGAAACTCATGGCCTAATTTTGCAAACAAAGAAACCCACCGTTGACATCATTTGCCCAGTGCTGAATTTCACTGTCCTGCCACTGCTCTTTTATGCTTGATACACTAGGCAGGTCACAGAATGCCACAGAACCTGAGGAAGAGCATTCATTATGTGATTGAGTCATGCATTGCTGGATGCCGCCTCCGGACTATTGTTGAGAGTCCTCGCCGCCTCGGCCTCTGTGGCATTCTGTGACTTACCTAGTGTAGCAAGCATAAAAGAGCAGAGGCAGGACTGTGAAATTCAGCACTGGGCAAATTATGTCAACGGTGGGTTTCTTTGTTTGCCAAATGAGGCCATGAGTTTCATCAAAGGGTGTGGACAAGCCATATACACTGCCCTTTCCAAGATGGTGGTCTCTCCATAAAACACTATTCAAGGTTCCCAATGCAAGATGAAGTACAGTGTTTTCCTGTGATGTCAGTCCCTGTTTCAATATATTATATATATATATATATTCATTTTATACTTCTACACTACCAGAATCATATGCCGAACACACCCAACACAACTTAGATCACAAATAATTAAAAACCCTTGGAATTTGTGGCTGTGGGTGGAGGTCCCTGACCCGGAGATGCGGTTTGCAGGGTAGGGGGAGGGGTGTTCGTCTTGTTAGTGTTTGTAGTTTTTATGTTTGAAATCCTTTCGAATCCTGATATCGGTGGTCTTATTGAGGCGCAAATTTGTGTTTTGGGTGGATGGGCTCTGGTGGGGGTATTATTAGCATAAATTAGCCAACTGTTGCGTCATCCGTAATTGTATTCGAGATGCGGCTGTAGTCTCGTAACCTTTTACTGCTGCGCCCCCCCCCTCCCTTCTACTCTGGACTGCTGCTCAATGTTTATCCTGCTCCCAGGGACCACAGCCTCCCACAGCCTCCCCTTAAAAAAATTAAACTGAAAAGTTCAATTTTTAAAAAAAAAATGCTTCCCGTTTTCCTTTAAGAAAACGGGCAGTATTAAAATAAAAACTGCTTTATTTAAAAAGCAGTCCCAGACATGGTGGTCTGCTGACCCCAGCAGGCCACCATCCCTGGGAGTGCTAGCCATTCCCAAAGGGGTCCCAAATTGCGCTTGCCTCATGAATATTAATGAGGCATGAAATTTGCGACCCCATTGGGAATCGCTAACAGTGTCTGAGACACTGTTGTACATTCACTTTTGCAAGCCGCAAATTGCGAGTTGCAATTCGAGCAATTTGTGACTCACAAAACTGAATGGTTGCACATCTGGCCCTTGGTCTCACCTTTAGGAACTATTGTCTTTGCCAATGGTTTTTAGCGAACCTGTGCCGCATTGTTCTAGAGGAAACTGGAAAAAAGGTGCTATGATACAGCTGCAGCAACCATGTCATTCTGTAGATGCGTGCACCACACATGCCAAACTACAAAATGCATGGGGAGAGGGGCACCTTTTATTTACTAATCCAAATCGCATTACTAAATAAAATTAAAAATTTGTGCCAATGCGTTAAAAAAAAAATGGGTGGAAGGAGGCATTAAGGAGAGCGAAGGTGGAAGCAACATGGAGAGTGGTGGTGGGGCAAAGGAGCATGGAGGACATGTAGGAACCAACATGTCGGACGGCGCAAGAAGTACACAACACAGGCAAGAGAGCGCAATGTGGAGCAAAGGGAAACAGAAAAAAACAGGCGAGAGAGAGCACCGTGTGGAACAGGGGAAGCACAAAGGCGAAAAATCAACACAGAGGAGAAGCACAGAAGTGCAAGCACAACACAGAGGAGCGTGGGGGGGGGAAGCATATGGGTGAGGTCAACATGGAACACAGTGGAGAGGTGAACAGAAGTACACAGGGAAGACAGATGGAAAACACATGCACTCTCGTGGAGTGCTTAATTAAAAAGAAAAAGGAAAATCTGAAAAGTAAGCAGTGGAAGTAATGAGGTCATGCTACAGGGGAGGAACAAACACAAGAAGAGGAAGGAAAGTCCACACAACCAGTTTTCGTAGCAGGATTGACACCGTTTGTAGGTTGCTTTGTTAAAAGCATGCCACATAATGCGATGAACACAATGCTTTCTTATTCCCAGTGCACAGCAGCTAAAGTGTACAAAGCAATCAAATATGAAGTTTATGCAAATGTGAATCTGCCGAGCAAGCACTGGCCCTAGAGTGTACACCATTTTTAAACCTGTCCAAGTGATCAAGCAATAAAATTTATTTTTTTGAGACACTGAAGACAATTTTTTTTACCTTCACTCACGATTAATTATCATTCACGTCACGCCTATTTCACAAGACCTGCTCCGCAGTAGATCTGGCGTCGAAGCACACTGAAGAGGCACTCGGCCTCCTCAGTGGGGCCCAATGATGTAGCATGTCACCAACCAGGGTGGTGAGAGAGGGCTTTCTTCATTAACCCAAAAGGGGTCATATACTGCTCCATTTGTACAATAACTGTATTATCTTGGACACTTTTTTCTTGTTGATACGAATATAATAGGGGATTAATAGTGTTTCCTTATCCTCTCTACCTCTCTTCTTGTTGTTGTGATCATCAAAGACAGTCATTCCTGAAAGACAAGGACGCTAAAAAAAAAGGGGGCAATGTCCTTTTATTCCCTAAAGTCAATGAAATTGAAATTAATCCCCCCACCTGCCCTCCTGTCTGCTTTCGTGTTAGACCTCCACAGTTAATGTAATAAAGGAACATGGTGGATAGTCCACACAAATCCGTGGCGCACCCATCTAGAACCCAGTGTTTCCTCTACCTCTTTTCAACATTCCTACGTTGTGAGAAGTGTATGATGTATCCCCATCTCTAGATGCGGTCAAACCCCGTGGCTCCCTCAGTGCAGACAGCATAGACGACCAAGCTCCTACATCATCTTTAAGTTTATCATCTCTACGGATGTGTCTTATCCGATCTTCCGCCTCAATCGCCCATTCAGAGACCTCTTTCATTCATGCCGCATTTGTGGGAGGGGGTGTCAAACTGAGCCATTTAATGGCTATGTGCCTCTTCGCCAGCCCAAGGAGGACAAACTTCCTGCTTAATTTTTTCTTTGTGGAGAGGGAAGCAGCCTCAGCAGCACCTGGTAGATCTCCATCTGCACGTCCCACCCTCAAGCCCTATTCAAGTGTGAGCATGCCCACATCATATGCAGGAAGTCCGCCATCGCGCACAACTTGCTGGTCGAGTATCGTAGATACCAGGCAATGCTTGTGGAGTGAGGTAAGTGTGATGTACAAAATTATATTGCAAGAGTTTAAGGTGTGCATTGGGGCTGACCGTCCGTACCCCCTTGTGGACCTTCACCCAATCTTTCGCTGATAAGGGTTCCTCCAATGTGACCTCCCACTTGGTCTGCAAGCCGAAGAACTCTATGCACCACTCCCTCCCCTTCCCACTCCACCAGGCGGATAACATAATGGAAGGTGGAGGGGACCCACGAACCAGACATCAGGAAGACCAAAGGGGCCTATCTACATGAGTGCCCCACAGAAACCGGTTCTCCCAATTGTCATCTATGTCAAGCCAATGAATCGCATGTTGCAATTGGGCCGCCATAAAAGTTCTGAATGTGGGACCTCAAGCCTCCCCTGACTCCATGTTCTCTTTAGGGTGGAAAGCCTAATACAGGTCCACTATCAAACTATCTAGTGTGCAAAATTATTGCCTGGGGATAGCATATAGATGACTCTGTAGGTCATAGAGGCAACGTGGCAATATTATAATTTTCACAATAGCAATCCTGGTCATAAGGGACAGGGGGAGCTCCTTCCAGACTCAAATGTAGGCATGCTACCCCTCCCCTGCTCTTCCAACATTAAGCTCAAGGTATGTAGGGGCTTTGTGAGTCAGATGGATCCTGAGGTAGAAGACATCAGAGGTCACCCAGAGGAATCCCACCCTAGGAAGCTCAACTGCCGGGATCCCCACCAGCCTCGCCAGTGGAAATAATTTAGATTTGTCCAGGTTAACACAAAGACCTGAGAGCTCCCCAAAGTGCCACATGATGTTGAGCAGAACAGGCACCAAATAGGCCGGTTGCCGCAGATACACCAGGGCATCATCAGCATAGAGAGACCACATGGTTGCTTTCTCCAAGTGATATTCCCCACTGGCCCATTGTCCACTGCAGGGTCTCCGCCAAGAGTTCTATGGTGACGCAAATAGGAGCGGCGAGAGAGGGCATCCCTGTCTATTACCTCTGCTCAGCTAGGCGGCAACAAAACATGTTGGCTTTTGGTTTATGAAAATGGCTAAAAATAGACCATTTTTTAAATTGAGGACACTCACATCAAATAAATTTAAATTCAGCAAGTAAGTTATCCCTCATTTTAATTCTGAGAATTGCTTTTCTTTTCTCACGGGGACCAGTGGGCACTTGAGCGACATAAGCACTGACAGTGCATTTACACACATTCTTTAACTGTTTTTTCTCACCTCTGAGAACACTATTCTCTTTTCTTTCTGGGTAAGAAAGTGACTGATGAGTGGGTGAGCTAGTGAGTACCAACCAGCAAGCCCCCCTCTGTGTTACTACCGTGAGGCACTTTCTTACTTTTCTCACACTTTTTTGCAATCTTTGGATGAACACAAAAAAGTTTTCCTTGTTTTTGAGGTGTGGTGTATTGACGTTTCTTTTGAAATTGAACAATTAAACACTAGGCTAATGGTAATGTGCCGTACCTTGGAGGAAGTTTTGAAATTCCTCATAAACTCCTCGCATGTCTTCTGACTCGATATAGTTGTTTAGAACTGGTCAGGTCTACTTTTGATTGAATAGGACCTCCACCCCAGGGCCACCCAAATGAGCACCCCACGTGCATAACCAGAGTATGAGGTAGTGTATATTTGCTACCTTCAGCGCCTTTGCAAGCAAGCAATACAGTCCCCCACATGCCAGACCTCCCAGGATATAGCGGCATGGATTACCAAATTTAGCGGCACAAATATGGAAATTTAGCAGCATTTTTGTGGCACTTTATTTTACTCGTAATCATTCTTTTCAGCCTTAAATCACTGCAAACTGACTTAGTAGAGTATTTAACTTTGAAACAGGCATTATAAACTGTCCAAGGGATGTTTTTTTTTGGCAATATGCTCCTTTGTGGTAACATTCTGGAGCATAGGTTCAGCCAAGCACAATAGCACAGGGAGACCCCAGAGACAGCCCTGACCCTGGAGACTTCAGAGACCCCACTGACTATGAAGACGCCAGACACCCCAGACCATGGAGATGTCAGAGACACCCCTGGTCATGGAGACGTCATCTCCTCACCCTCTCTTCCAACAACAATGCTGTTCAAGGAAAGAGTTGAAAGCACTATTAACTGGCCCACTCTGTAAAGTGGCGCTAATGTGTTTGCGTGTGACAGAAAACACTCTAGTCACTTTGCAACCACTATGTCTAGTCGCATGTAGTTACTTTCCATATAATTTTTTTTTATTTATTTACCCCTTCCGTCCTGAGGCTGCAGCTCGAACATAAAATGCCAGAGAAAGACAACATTTCCAACAAAAATGTTCTTTCTTTTTTGGATCCATTTCACATGGGAAGGTGTTGTGGTGGGAAAGAAGGCACGCCAATGATAGGGTACACAATAAGAATTTATTGAGGAATATAGTTATAATAAGCCCACAGGCGAGGACACTAATAAAGGACTGGTCGAGTCAAAGGGTCGCCGGCAAGTGCCAGGTAGGATAGGTGACCTCACAGATCTAGTCCTAGGTGATAGGGTGATGGCTATAATGACGTAGAGAAAGCCAGGGTAGAAAGGGAAAAATCACTCGCCAAATGTTAACAAGGATTATATACTGAAGGTACAACATCTCCCTTTTTCCTAACAAAAGAAAAACTAATTCATTACAAAGTCATCAAAACGTTTTGGAATTCTGACTTGTCTTCCAGACATTGTTTGATTAGGTTTCACGTTATACATTTCTTCAGTACTGTCTTTACCAAGCATGACATTTACATTTACATTAGCAACTCTGTTATCGCTTTCTGTACACAAAGTACCATCCTGCTCAGTGCCATTGCTAACTTCATTGGTAAGTAAACTGCTTTCCATCCCAGGTTCAAAATTGCTCGTTTCAAAAAGAGAAGAAGGATGACTATCATAATCATTGTATAAACTTTGATTACAAGAAGTATCTTCACTAGGATCTACCAAACTGTCATTTAACTCCTTCGACGCTCATGACGAGCTCAGCTCGTCATGGTGTACACCTCCATACACTCACGACGAGCTGAGCTCGTCATGAACAATGGGAATCAACATATCTCAGCACACTAGGAAAATAACACTAGCATCGATGGTGTTAAGATTTCATGCTGCTCAGTCCTCCCTCTCATTATGATTTTTTCTTGGCCATTCTTTAATGGTACAATATCACTTTTGCTCCACCATCCTTTATTTCCAAGATAAACAGCCCCTTCCAATTCCTTTTCAACACAAATAGGAACAGTGAAGGTAGACTCACCTTTAGGTACTCTAAATGGTTTTTTTTATGATGACCCAATCACCTTTCTTTATTGTCTTCTATTTGGCTCTGTTATACATGTCAGAATAAGCCTTGGTATTTTTTTGTTTAGCTACTATTCTCTCCCTAATTTCACTGTTGTCATCACATATAGTGTCTTTCACAGTGTTCTTCTTATACCATTCATTATACTTAGGTGTGAGAGCTGTATTACACTCTCTCCCTCTCATTAGGTAAAAAGGGGTGTATTTGGTTATGTCATTGGTGGTGTTATTGTACGTGCTTACCTTATCTCTTATATAGTCCCGAATGGGTAAATTAAATGCTACCTCTAACTGAACACCTTCCTTCAGGAACTTTTTCATTCTTTCCACCTGCCCGTTAGATTTGGGGCTATACAGCGGTGTCTTCTCTTAGTTGATACCCAGTGTTTGCAAAAAACACAAATTTTTTTTAGACACTAGTTGTGTTCCGTTGTCTGAGACTAAAACCTTAGGCTGTCCTTCTAATGCAAATATTTTCTTTAAAACCTGTATTACAACATCAGTTATTATATTTTGTATAAATTCATAATGTACCCACTTAGTGTAATAATCAGTTAAAACAACCAAATATTTACAATCATTCGGTAGGACATTAAAAGTTCCCGAGAAGTCAATAGCAATTTTTGTCCATGGTCCATCAGGTATTTCGACCATTTGCATTTCACCCTTACTTTCAGGCACTGTTCGCACTTGTCGACATAGTTGTTAACGTCATTGTTTATACCTGGCCACCAATAGTATTTTTTTAAGATGTTTTTTGTTGGAGTGCTTCCTGGGTGCCCTTTATGTGAAAGATGTACTAGTCTTTTCCGTAGTTTTATGGGTGGCACAAATAAGTCATGTATTTTAAGGAATCCGTTCTCAATAGTCAATTCATTGCAGATTTGTTGGAAAGGTTTCAGTTCATCATTTAGGTTCCTCATTGGCGGCCATAAGTTAGTTATATAGTTAACAACTCTCTGTATGATGACATCTTCATTTTGACTGTTTATCTATTCTTTCTCAGAGATAGATCCTTCACATATAATTGTTGCATCAATGTGTGCCACTACACATTTCGTATCATCTAGAACTCCTTCCTCACAGTCAATAACTGGCAACCGTGACAAACAGTCTGCTCTATAGTTTAATCCTCCTTTTATGTGTCAAATTTTGAAATTGTACTCTTGTAACTTAGAATGTAGTCTTATTAATCTTCAACTCACTTTTTGGTTACCACGACCATATCCCTCCATCATGTAAATCAACAGTTTATGGTCAGTGACTATTTCAAACTCCTTTCCCCACAAGAACATTTTCAACTTTTCCACAGACCATACACATGCTAGTGTTTCCCTTTCTATGGTACTGTAGTATTTTTCTGCATTACTGAGTTTTCTAGAGATAAATGCAATGGTATTCTCCTTTTGACCTTGCCTTTGGCAAAACACAGCACCTATACCCTTTGCACTTGCGTCAACAGTTATGATGTTTTTTAACGTAGGATCAAATGGTTGTAGAGCAGGTGCTTTGCAAATACTGTCCTCAACACCCTTAAAAGCTTCCTCTTGTTCGTTGCCCCAGTGATATTTCTCACCTTTACGTAGTAGTTTTCTTAGCGCCTCAACTTTATCTGTATACCCTCTATAAATCTCGCGTAATATTCACTAAGTTCCATGAATGATTTTAGGGTTTCTTTATCACTTGGTGTTGAAGCTTCTCTTATTGCTTTAATTAAGTAATTTTTTGGTTTTATTCCATCTGAAGACAGTACATGGCCCAAATACTCAATGCTTGTTTGCATGAATTTACACTTGTCTTAGGACACAGTCATCCTTTTCCGTTTTAGTATTTGCAAAACCTCACTTAAAATTTTACAGTGTTCTTTTTCTGTTTTTGCATGTATCAAAATGTCATCTTGAAAGACTTATACGCCTTTAATTCCGCTAAACAAAACGTCCATCAGCTTTTGGAATACACTTTATGCGGATGCTAATCCGAATGGTAACCATACGTATCTGAATGCCCCAAATGGGGTTACAAATGTAGTTAAATTCCTGGATTATTCAGACAAACTCACTTGATGAACGCTGATCTCAAGTCTATCAGTGGAAAATATTTTGATCCAGCTATTGATGTTAGTATTTCTTGGATTTTCGGTAACAGATGGCAATTAACTATTATATTTTTAATGAGAGACCTAAGGTCCACATATAATCCGATCTCTCCTGTTTTCTTTTTCTTAGAAACAACTATTGCTGACACCCACTCTGAGGAATCAGTTGGTTCTATGACTCCCTCGCTACATAACTTTTCCAGAAGCACTTTAAGTTCATCCTTTACAGATAATGGAATTGTTCTTACCTTATGTGCCACAGGAATGGCACCTTCCTCAAGTTTAATTGTACGTTAGAAGCCTTTTACACATCCTATTTCATCCTTAAAAACATCTTTGTGACTTTCCAAAATGCTTTCTAAATTTTCACATTTTTCTCCAATTTGTATGGTACTAACATACTCCTCATCTAGAATGATAGGGTCTTCTGCTCCTGGTTTCAAAATATCTTTTAGCCTTGCCAAATCTTTCCATCCTATTAAATTTCGTCCACGTACAGCTACATAAATTTTAGTTTTAATCATTCTTCCTTGGAATGTAAGAGTATCATGGAAGTATCCCACCATATCTATATCGAATTCCCCAAAAGCCTTTGGGTTAACATCAGTTTAGTTTAATTCGACATTCTTCCACTTTTCTTCAAATATGGTATCAGAAATTATGGTATTGATGATCCTGAATCAGCTGTAACTTTTAATTTAATATGACCAATGAGAACATCCCCTATAGGTCCTTTAATCTTACCACCCACTATATCCACAGATAATACCATATTGGCACACATTTCTTCTTCAAAATCATTTATGGCATTCACTTTTACCTGATTCAAATTCCTTTTAGTTTTACACAATATAGTAAAATGGCCATTTTTTTTTACATTTTAGGCATTTTTACCTATAGCAGGGCATGTTTTACAATCTGCTAAATGCTCATGTGAGCTGCATCTGGAACAACTTAACCATTTACCTTCAGTTTTCTTGTTATTCTTACTTTTGTCATAGGACCTCTCCTCACTTCTTTTATTTTCCTGTAGGTAAAAAACATTATAATTACTACTTGCATTAGACAGTTCTTTCGTAGAAATTAATGACCTTTCTATGCCATTCGCAATGTCCACTACTTCCTGCAACGTTGGATTTCTACAAGCAAGCAATCCTTCTTGTATTTTTATAGAGTAGCAATAAAACACTAGCTGATCTCTTATGTAAATGTCAGTCATTTCTTCGAACTCGCAATCTTTAGCCAACACGCGCAAAGCTGCAATATATTCCTCCATTGTTTCTTCTTCGATTTGTTTCCTTAGGGCAAATTTATGCCTGCCAACCATCACATTACTCTCCTCTGAAAATTATTTTTCAAGTCTTTTAATTGCCTCCTGGTATTCATTTAATTGAATAAAAGACCAGGTGGACTTTCATATTCTGGCAGACTATCGAATATTTCTTGTCCTGCATTTCCAAGGAGACCAAAAAGTAAAGCTTTTTTCCTTTCAGCGTCATATTGTTTGCCATCAATTGATATGATATAATTTTCAAAGGCTCTTAGCCAGCTTTTCCACTTCATTGGTGGTTTTCCTGGGTCATCCAAGAAGTGGGAAGGCACACATATATTGTTACTTTGTGCCATTATCTCTTTGTTTTATTCTTTAATTTTATATTTATATTTGTTTCAAATTGCTTTTATTTTCTCAGATTTATTTTTATCTTATATTATAAACCTTCAAGTTTGCGGCGTTAAACTTACAGCTTGCTTCACCCTATTGCCAGTCCTGTATTTGGTTAATTATCTGCGTTAGATTTTGACCAGTAAATTCCTGTCAGCTTCAATAATTTTTCGCCTCACGGTTCACAAAATGGCTGCACGTTTATTTGTGTGTGACGTCTTTTTGCTTGCTTCAAATTAGAATCCTGGATTTCTTGCCTACATCACAGCTGCACTCAAGCAAACCTTTCTGACAGGATTTTTCCATTGCTGTGCATCACGGCTGACTTTATGCGCCATGCATCATTGTTATTTTACGCACTTAATTCATCTCCCAAAAGGATTCCTCCGACGTACGTGCGCTCCATCCACAATTTTCTGGCAGTCAAGGTGCGCAGAAATAATTCCTGTCCTTCAGCATTTGTCCGTGGGCCTTTAGTTTGTTGACCCTCGTCGCCAAATTGTTGTGGGGGAAAGAAGGCACGCCAAAGATAGGGTACACAATAAGAATTTATTGAGGAATATAGTTACAATAAGCCCACAGGCGATGACACTAATAAAGGACTGGTCGGGTCAAAGGGTCGCCGGCTGTGCTGGGTAGGCAAGGTGACGTCACAGATATAGTCCTAGGGGATAGGGTGATGGCTATAATGACGTAGAGAAAGCCAGGGTAGAAAGGGAAAAAACACTTGCCAAATGTTAACAAGGATTATATACTGAAGGTACAACAGAATGAATGAAAGAAAGGACAGGAAAGAACCGCTTGCTGAAGTCACGGTTTTCCTTCAGCAAGCTTGGACGAGGGAGCACATGGGGCTGACCCCCCTCCCCCTTTCCATCACAAGGCTACCGTTGGAACAGAAAACGCCAGAGAAAGATGACCTTTCCAACAAAATGTTTCTTTCCTATTTTGAGTCCATTTAATGTGGGAACTAATGAAGGAGAGGAAAGAGAAGGTAAGAACGGCTTGCTGAAGTCACTGTTTTCCTTCAGCAAGCTTGGATAAGGGGAGAGGAAAGTGTGTCAGGGAGCTCATTGGCGGGTGGGTGGATGAAACCTCCCCAGAACTTTTAAGTATTTCAGCTTCCTGGGGAAGGAAGATTTGTCATGTCACAGAAATATTATTCTGCCCTTTTGAAAGCGAACACGTACCGAGCCCTGCGCTCACACTGCCTGGCTTTTTCAGAGACTCGCTTCTTCTTCTTCTTCCGAAGCGCACAGACACACCCCTTAATGCAGTGCAGCAGGAGGAAACAGGCAGCTATTACGGCTGTACGGCACCACGTAGTGACGTCTGCGCGTACAGCCAATCAGATGTCACCATCATTTTTTGCAGCCTGCCGGAGACCTTTTCATGGCCAAAAAGGTCAATTTCAAGGTCATTGCACTCTTCAGCCGATTTCGCTATTATTTTGTGAACCGCGAAATTGTGAAATGCTAGAGGGTCTGACATGCGTTTCCTGAAGGAATGCAATAGCCACTGTGTAGTGCTTCAAATAGACAAACATGCATCTGTCTTTCTCAAAGTGGGCTATCCCCCTAACATTTCAGGTAATCAGTTTTGTCTTGGGAACAGCCATACTTTACAGACACACCACTCGACCTTCCGTACATGTCCATAAGTATGCCACTTGTAACCGGATCTGAATAGCCCAACTTTCAGGGCTCAATTGCACAAAAGCAGAGCTAACTTCCCCAACAGTGCCCTAACATGAGAATAAAAATAATCCTCCAAACTACCCCCACCCATTGGGCAGTACAACCGCTCAGGCATAGACAAGTTGGGAGTCCGCTATCGCAGCTTCCAACCACTACTTTGCAATAAAAAAAAAGGAAAACAATGTAAGATAACACTCCCACCCCTCCCCCCCCTTAAACTTATACTTCGTAAGAGTCTAGCTCCGCGTGACTACCAGCATCTAAATTATAGGCACTCCCGCCGACCTTGGTAGCAAACAATAAAGGAACAAAAATGGACCGTATCCTCCCAAATAAATATGTCTTAAGAGCATGTAACTTGCAGTACATCATATGATTAGTCTCACATCACCATCTCACCAAGATGTCAATGGTTCCCCATTAAGTCCTCGACCACAGGGAACGGGCAGATGGTGTTAGCCACAGCCTCATGCACATTGTGAGAAGTTGGCCTGATATGTGGTGTTTCCAATTCTGGAACCGCCTTGTATCAGTCCAAACAATCCCTTATGGTGTCTGGTTGTAAGTCAACCTTGTTAGACAAGCTATCCTAGGGGTAGCATGGACTAAGCAGCCTTAAAGGCTTAACTTAAGAGGTCGTGTTAAGCGAGCTGTTTTACCACATACAATCCTGTAATACCAAATGAAAGGACACCACAAAAGTATATATTATAAAAATATATGTGTTTATTTCTAAATTAATCCCCAGTACTCTTTATGAGCAAAGGGGCACAAGCGTTAAATCAAAAGCACAGTATAACATACAAAGTTGCACAATTATGGATGAGGGCGGGTGGCCACTCAAACCATATACTAAAAAAGTGGTATAAGAGATACCAATCGAACAGTGGTTAGGCCTAGGGCCTAGAGAATCGCTGGGAGCAGTCAGGACTAGCAATGCTGAAGTCGGGAGAAGCCCGCTGGATTCGGGTGCAGCACGTAAAGTGCGGCTTGCACCAATGCAATGTCAATGGTGCGTAAAAGTTACACAAAGTTAGTTTAAAGATACTTCCGCTGAACCTAGAGGAACAAAACTTAAGACACAGACCCTAGAGGTGTGTACCAGTGTAGGAACACCGGCATTGCAATGTTACCTCACCCACAGGAAGTGGGTGCACAGGGTTGAAGTGGCGTCGGGTTTTGACACGCAGGTTCTTGGTGCTTGGAGCTGGAGAAGCTGCAGGCGATGGGAAGCAGAAGTGTCCGGTACGATCCAAGGGCGGATCGAAGTCGAGATGAATCTGAAAGCAGAGGGGACAGAGTCTGGGTCACTCAGCAGTGACCAGGGTGGAACCAGGACGGAACCAGGCAATGTCGGGCGCAATCAGATGGTTGTCGAGAGGCTTCTCTCCGCTGTCACGTGGGCTCTGGGGCATCTGCGATGTCCAGGAGCAGGTCACGATCTGTCCCACGCAGGCTCTCGCCGTCAGCACCATCGGCTTCAAGATTTCAGCAAACAGCACTTGGCAAAAGCAATCCACGCGGAAGCGGGAGATTGCTTCTCACTCAGACCAGGAGGGTCAGAGTGGGGGCTCCTTTTCACAGGAGCTGGAGCAGATCTGGTGCAACCAGAAAAGCAAGTCATATTCAAGTTTTCGTCGGCACAGGGATAGAGTGGTAGAGTGATAGAGTGGTCGCTCCCTGTGCCCCTGGCTGCAACCTGGTATCGTAGCGCTGCTCTGCTGAAGGATCTCTTTAATACCTGCAATTGTTTTCGCCTGCTGTGTGCCTTGTCTAGCGCTTTGCCTAATTAGCGCTCTAGATATTCAATTTGGCTGTTTATTAACATTGTCTGCGCGTTTGCCAATAGCGCTCCGCTCTGCTCCTCCCCCGCCTCCATTTTGTTTGTTTGTTGTCCTCCTCGTGTGCCCGACCCGCCTCCCAGCTGAGACGCCCTCGCCCCTCCCCCTCCACTATCCATATATGACAGCTCCTCCCGCGCGCAGCGTTCACGCGCAGCGACCGCGCCCAATCCGCGCCGAAGGTGCGCCAAAGGTAAGCCCGTCTACGCCCGTCCGCGCCTGGACCGCGCCCAGCGCCAGACCCCCTGCCCCTCGCGCTGCCCCGCCCTCTCGCATTACCTACGATGCCGCCACCCTCCTAGCCCTTAACCCCGGTCGCGCCCCCAACTGCGTCCAAGCCGCCCCTGGACACACCCATGGACCTTTCTCTTGCTACTCCTGCAAATTCATCGGCACCGACAACATCTCCGCTACGACCACAACACAGATTCCCGACCCCAACCACCTACAGTGCATCCTTCTCAACACTCGATCGGTCCACAGGCACGCCATAGACCTATGGAATCTACTAGACACCATCTCTCCAGACGTCGCCTTCCTTACAGAAACTTGGATGAACGCATCCTCCGCCCCAGACATCACCATTGCCATCCCTGAAGACTATAAGATCACACGCAAGGACCGCACCGACCACACAGGAGGAGGAATCGCTATCGTCCATAAGAAATCAATCCGCATCTCAACCAGCTCTGACGCCAACCTCGCTAACTCCGAACACCTTCACTTCCAGATCCACATCGACCCCAAGACCACACTCAGAGGCACCCTCCTCTACAGACCACCAGGACCCCGTGCAAAATTCAGTGAAGACATCACGGACTTCATCACCCCACACGCGCTCCCCTCCAAAGACTACATCCTTCTGGGAGACCTCAACTTTCACCTTGAAAAGATCAACGACCGCAACACCGCCACCCTCTTAGACAACCTCGCCAACCTCGGACTTAAACAACTAGTCACTTCCCCCACCCACATCGCAGGTCACACACTCGACCCCATCTTCACCTCCAGCAATCATGTCTCCTTCAGCCACACTACGGATCTCCTCTGGACTGACCACAGCTGCGTTCACTTCACCTACTACAAACCAAAACCCACCAACCACCTCCAACCAACTCTGCAAAGAAACTGGAACAAAATCACCACGGACCAGATCTCCGCATCGCTCCTTCTAAACACCCCAGCCCACTCTTCCAACGCAAACGAAGCCGCCGCCAACCTCACCCTATGGTTATCCAACACCGCCGACACCTTGGCACCACTGAAAAAACGCCAAAGCAAACCTGGCAGCAAAAAGGCCTCATGGTTCAACGATGATCTTAAGAAGTCCAAGAAACTCTGCCGCTCCCTTGAAAAGGCCTGGAAAAAAGACCCAAGCACCAGGGACGCCTTCAAAAACGCCACCCGCACTCACCACCAACTAATCCGAAAGGCCAAGAAAACAGCATTCAAGGATCGACTTGACAACAACGCCCACAACAGCAAGGAACTTTTCAACATCGTCAAGGAATTTTCCAATCCCTCGGCCAACTCCAACGACATCACCCCCTCTCAAGCCCTCTGCGACTCCCTAGCCTCATTCTTCCACAACAAGATTGCAGACATCCACAACAGCTTCGACAACCAACCCGGAAACCAACCCACCCTACCATCTGCTGAACACTCTCCCCCCTTGAACACCCTCAACGACTGGAACCCAATCTCCACTGAGGACACAATCCGCCTGATGAATTCCATCCACTCAGGATCCCCCACAGACCCATGTCCTCACCACATCTTCAACAAAGCAGACTTCGTCATAGCACCGCACCTCCGAGATGTCATCAACTGCTCCTTCAACTCCGCCACCTTCCCGGAAGACTGGAAACACGCTGAACTCACCGCCCTTCTGAAAAAACCCACAGCGGACCCCACCGAACTCAAAAATTACCGCCCCATCTCGCTCCTTCCATTCCCGGCCAAAGTCATCGAGAAAGCTGTCAACAACCAGCTCGCCGCCTTCCTCGAAGCCAACAAATCCCTCGACTCCTCACAATCTGGCTTCCGAGCAAAACACAGCACTGAGACCGCCCTCATCGCAGCAACAGACGACATTCGAACTCTACTGGACAATGGAGACACAGTCGCCCTCATCCTCCTCGACCTCTCTGCAGCATTCGACACAGTCTGCCACAGCACCCTTTTACAACGCCTCAATAACATCGGAATCCAAGGAAAAGCACTTGAATGGATCACCTCGTTCCTCACCGGAAGAACCCAGAGAGTCCGCCTCCCACCATTCAAGTCCGAGGCCACTGAAGTCATCTGCGGCGTACCACAAGGATCGTCACTCAGCCCCACCCTCTTCAACGTATACATGAGCCCCCTCGCGGCCATCGCCCGCCAACACAACCTCAACATCATCTCTTACGCGGATGACACTCAACTAATCCTTTCTCTCACCAATGACCCCAGCACCGCCAAAACTAACCTACACGAAGGAATGAAAGAAGTTGCCGAATGGATGAAACAAAGCCGTCTGAAACTGAACTCAGACAAAACTGAAGTCCTCATCTTAGGTACATCCCCCTCTGCATGGGACGACTCCTGGTGGCCGGAAGCCCTCGGAAAAGCACCCATCCCGACAGACCACGCACGGAACCTAGGCGTCATCCTGGATTCTTCACTCTCAATGAACAGACCAGTCAGCGCCGTATCCTCTTCCTGCTTCAACATTCTTCGCATGCTCAGAAAAACATTTCGCTGGATCCCCACCGAAACAAGGAAAACAGTCACCCATGCTCTGGTCACAAGCCGACTGGACTACGGAAACACCCTCTACGCAGGCACTACCGCTAAACTCCAGAAAAAACTCCAACGAATCCAAAACGCCTCAGCCAGGATCATATTAGACATCCCACGCAATGAACACATCTCTGGTCACCTTAAAGACCTCCACTGGCTGCCCGTCAATAAGAGGATCACTTTCCGACTGCTAACCCACGCACACAAATCACTCTACGACATCGGACCAGAATGCCTCAACTCACGACTGTCCTTCTACACCCCCTCCCGCCAACTACGTTCTTCCAGCCAAGCCCTCGCCACTGTACCTCGCATCAACAAGACCACCATGGGAGGCAGATCCTTCTCATACCTGGCTGCTAAAACATGGAACTCACTCCCCGCTTACCTTCGCCTTACCCAGAACCACCTAGCATTCAGAAAGCAACTTAAAACGTGGATATTTGACAAGTAATCCTCCTCCTCTTTCTAAGCGCCTTGAAACCCTCTGGGTATGTAGTGCGCTATATAAATTCTCTGACTTGACTTGACTTGACAAGCCAGTTGGCAAGTGACCGGGCCAACGCGTCGAGCCAACACAAGCAGAAGGGCCCCACGCAGCACTCGTCGAGTGTGGAGGGGGTAGCTTTGGTGCAAGTATAGCTCAGGGTTGGGGCTTCTCAAACCCCGGTGTACAGCTTTGAGGGTCACTCGTGGGCTGCACGGTCAGCGTCTCGTGGCCTTTCAAGATGGCGTGCCCCACGCTTCCGGTCGCCTCCACGGGTCTCAGCTCTGCAGGGACTGTGGATCGGGCTGGGAGAAGGCAGGCAAGCTTAATCTCGTCGATCTCTGTCGCTTGAGTTCCGGCGGGAACTGCAACAAAGCAAGGGTCGAGGTGCTGGTTGGTACCTGTTTGCACAGGGTGGTCACTCCTTGACCACAAGGGAGATTCTTCAGTCTTCTACGTTGAGTAGGATGTCGAAGGGTCCAGAATTCGTTTCTTATGTTTCTTCAGGATGATCTGAGTTGCATTGGCACTGCTCCCACTCTTATTCGAATCTGGTGGGCTGGACATCCTGCTAGGTCTCCTCCTATGGGTGGGACCCAGGAAGGGGGTGGTTACACCCCTTTCCTTTGATCCAGGCCGTGCTGGGATGGGGGCTGATGTGCCCCAGAACCGGTTTGGCCGGATTATGCAAGGGGCAGCCTTGTGCTCCCCAGGCAGTGTCTGGTTTCTTTGAAACCTCCCTGCTACAATCCACTATCTCCTGTCTGGGGTGGTTTGACACCGCCCTGCGACTGGAAACCCTTTGTCCAGGCCACCATTTGCTGAGTTTCGGTCAGCAGCAAGAGGCCAGACCCGTGTCTGTGGCAGAGGCATCCATTTTGTGGATCTGAGGCTCATTTTAAATCAACCGCGTTTCAGTAAAGTAACATGTCTTCTCCCTCTAGAAGGGTGGAATGCTACCCCCGTCACCAGAACTGGCGAAGGGGTAGTATTCCAATTCGTATGACACCTTACACGACATGTTTTGATAAAGCCAAGCCAAAGTTGCTATATAACCGCGAGGATTATAAGGCACTTAAGAGTATATGGTATGGAATTATTCCGGATCAGCTTAGGGAGTTGTTCCCGACAGCTGCAGACAGGCTCAGCTCATGCCAGAGCTTCATCTCACATAAAACCACGCACTCTGCCTCCAGGATTGATAAGGCCTTCCATAGGAGTGACTCACAGGTTTATATGTGTCCAGATATAGGTTTAGATATAGGTATACTATATCTAAGCAAGGGGTGATTACACCCACTTGCCCCAGCTGAGTGATCAGCCAGTTGTGTCAATTTAAGAACCAGCCAGGGGTGGCAAAAGCTATGCTTCAGCCCCTGGTAGGCCTTGGTGGCACCTATGCACTGAGCACCTATAGTGCATGGTACAGGGGCTGACAAGGAGTCCATTTTGGCGACGAGAGTGGCATAAAGTCACTGCCAATAAAATCCAGGAATTCTGGACAAATCCTGAAATTTTAGCAACTGACACTGCTGATATGGCCTTAACTAAGCTCAATGTCTCTATTAAACAAGCAATTGACATTGTAGCCCCATTAAAAAAACACAAACAGTATCCTGTGCTTAAACAAGATAGCTGGTACACCCACGAACTGAGGGTAGCTAAGCAAAACTGCAGACGAGCTGAGAAAGCTTGGAGAAAAGGGAAGACCGAGAGCAGTAGAGTAGCTTTCTTAGACACTCAATCCAAGTATTACAAAAACATCAAGCAAGCCAAGAAACAACATTTAACGCAGCAGATAGCACAGGCTGGCAACTGCTCTAAGGAGCTTTTTAACATTCTGCAGAATTTCATTAAGCCAACTGCTTGTGACAGCTCTGAGGACTTCTCACAAGAGCTATGTGATGAAGTCTCGAGATATTTTGAGGATAAAATAAACAACATTTATGCAAAAATAGTAACAGCCAATGACGCTATAAAAATTACTAACACAGGCCACCCCCATCCTCAAAAACTAGTATCCAGCAACAAACCTACCCTTTCATATTTTCCTCCAATCACCAACACAGAGCTCCTTTCCCTCTGCAGCCACATTAAATCTGGATCGCCTAATGACCTTATTCCAACTAAAATGGTCGGCCCCATGATTTCTCTTATGGGTCCGCACATGCTGGATGTGATTAACATCTCCCTAAAGAAAGGTCAGGTTCCTGCAGATTGGAAAAGGGCGGTGGTGAACCCGATTAGAAAAAAGGCATCTTCTCCTTGGACAGACCTCTCCAACTTACGACCTATCTCCCTCCTGCCTTACCTGGGCAAGGTTACAGAGAGGCACGTGAACACCTATCTTTCTCAACATCTGGAAGCGACGGATGGCCTGGACTATTCACAATCTGGTTTCAGGCCAAACCACAGCACAGAATCAGCCCTTCAGACAGTGACCAATAACATCAGAATGGCACTGGATGAGGGCAGCTCCATGATTCTGGTGCTGTTGGACCTTTCCGCCGCTTTCGATACGGTGTCTCACACGGTGCTTCTTGATCGCCTAGGTGAGGTGGGTGTGGAGGGAGAGGCTCTGACATGGATGAAGAGCTTTTTGACTGGTCGTGTCCAAGAAGTTAGGCTGGGCTCCCACAAATCCACGCTAAGGGAGCTCAATAAGGGAGTGCCACAAGGCTCATGCCTTAGTCCTACACTATTCAATGTGTATGTGGCACCCCTAGCCAACTTAGCTAGATCTTTCGGGTTCACCCCGGTGTCGTATGCCGACGACACCCAACTCCTTTTCCCTTTCAAAACTCTCACATCTGCAATAAAAAGATCTTTTGCAGATGGCATGAGAGCCATTGCAGACTGGATGTCAACTAACTGTCTGCAGTGTAATGTGGGGAAAACGGAGGTCATGTGTTTTGGACAAGCGGCAACATATTGGTCATCCGACTGGTGGCCCGTGGAGCTAGGTCCTGTCTCCACCCCTAAGAGCTCTGTTAGGAACCTGGGAGTGCTCTTCGATCAGCAACTTACCTTTAAGGGACATGTTAATCAGGTTGCTGGCACCTGCTTCCGGGCTATTGGGATGTTGAGACGAGTCTTCCCCTACATACCAGACCACCACAGAAAAACGCTGGTGCAGGCTCTGGTCATCAGCAGGGTGGATTACTGCAATGGGCTGCTCCTCGGAGCAAACGAGGAGCAGCTCAGTAAACTGCAAGTAATCCAAAATACAGCAGCAAGGATTGTCCTGAACGCTCCAGCAAGGACCCCTTCTAATCCCCTGCTGCTGAGACTCCACTGGCTCCCAGTGAGGAAGCGAGTCCAATTCAAAACTTTATGCACCATACATAAGAGCATGATAGGAGAGGGCCCTAAATACATGGCCAAGATCTTTCAGTCCTACATCCCTGGGCGACCTCTGCGCTCCAGTCATCAGCAGCTCTTGCAGACACCAAGAGTAAAAAAGGCCAGACAAGGTGGCCGGGCGTTAGCTTATGCCGGACCAGCACTCTGGAATTCTTTGCCGGCAGAACTCAGATCAATTCCCAGTCATCTGAGTTTCCGAAAGACTCTAAAAACGTATTTGTATCCTGACAAATAACTGCCTTCCAGTTTCTGCACCCTATATCAGATACACACTCGGATTTAGCACACTCTCGTGGTACAGCAATAGCGCGGAGATACCCCTTCGGCGGTCTAGTCTGGCGCTTTATAAGAATATAAAATAAATAATAAAATAAAAAATAAATAAATAAATAAATAAATTTCCAATTGTGGTATGTACCTATAGCACATGTATTACAAATTTAGAGAGAGAACAGCAGGCTGGGGGTCTAATTAGCGGGCCCACAGCCTCAGTAAGTCGAAAACCAGTGAAGCAAAAAGCAAAAATTGGGGTGACCATAGGATAGCAGACCCTACTCTCCTACACAACCCCCCCCCCCCCCCCCCAAACGCAGGGACATTAAACTTAACCTTGACCAGATAAGTCTTCATGTTCTAAGTGGAAGTACCTGGAGAGACCATCTGCATTACCATGGTCAGTCCCTGGGCGGTGCTCCACTGTAAAGTCCATCCCCTGTAGGGAAATGGACCACCTGAGCAGTTTGGGATTTTCACCCTTCATCTGATTTAGCCACAAGAGGGGCTTATGGTCTGTCTGAATTAGGAAGTGAGTGCCAAACAAGTATAGCTTCAACTTCTTCAGGGCCCAAACCACAGCAAAGGCCTCCCTCTCAATAGCTGACCAACGTTTCTCCCTGGGGATCAGCCTTCTGCTAATAAAAGCAATGGGCTGGTCTTGACCATCTTGATTAAGTTGTGAAAGCACAGCTCCCACCCCCAACTCAGAAGCATCTGTCTGTACAATGAACTGTTTGGAGTAGTCAGGACTCTTCAGGATAGGTGCAGAGCACATGGCCTTCTTCAGGTCATCAAATGCCTTTTGACAGCTAACTGTCCACTGAACCTTTTGGGGCATCTTCTTGCATGTCAAGTCATTCAATGGTGTCACAATGGACCCATAGTTCTTTACAAATTTTCTGTAATACCCAGTCAGGCCCAAGAAGGCTCTGACTTGTGTCTGGATAGTTGGAGGAGCCCAGTCCTGTATGGTCTGGATCTTGCTCTCCAATGGTTGAACCTGACCCCCACCTACTAGGTGGCCCAGGTACACAACCTTGCTCTGCCCTATCTGGCACTTGGTAGCCTTGATAGTCAGGCCTGCCTTTTGCAGGGCCTCCAGAACCTTCTTCAGGTGGATCAGGTGATCCTCCCAGGTGGAGCTAAAGACAGCAATATCATCTAGATATGCTGCGCAAAAGTCATCCAACCCAGCAAGGACTTGATTCACCAACCTTTGGAAGGTGGCAGGTACATTCTTCAAACCAAAGGGCATCACCACAAACTGATAATGACCACTAGGGGTAGAGAATGCTGTTTTAGCTTTTGACTCTTCAGCTAGTCTGATTTGCCAGTAGCCAGCTGTCAAATCAAATGTGCTCAGAAACTTGGCAGAAGCCAATTTATCAATGAGCTCATCTACTCTTGGAATGGGATGTGCATCTGTCCTAGTGACAGCATTGAGCCCTCTGTAGTCCACACAAAACCTCATTTCTCTCTTTCCATCTTTGGTATGAGGTTTTGGCACAAGGACCACTGGGCTAGCCCATGGGCTCTCTGATGGCTCAATCACTCCAAGCTCCAACATCTTTTGCACCTCAGCCTTTATACAATCCCTGACATGGTCAGGTTGCCTGTAGATCTTATTCTTCACAGGCAGACTGTCACCAGTGTCCACCTAATGGGTGCACCAATTAGTCTGGCTGGGTGTGAGTGAAAACATATGCCTGTGGGCCTGCAACACCTGTCTGCAGTCCACCTGTTGCTGCTCAGTGAGGCTGCCTGCCAAGGCTACTCCATCAACTGAACCATCATCAGGGTTCTGGGAAAGCAGGTCTGGGAGAGGGTCACTCTCTTCCTCCTGATCCCCATCTGTGGCCATGAGGAGACTCATGTCCTCCCTGTCAACAAATGCTTTCAAACGGTTTACATGGAGCACCCTGTGGGGGCTCCTAGGGGTGCCAAAGTCAACCACATAGGTGACTTCTCCCTTTTTCTCAATGATAGGGTAGGGCCCAGTCCATTTGTCCTGGAGTGCTGCTGGGCCCACTGGGTCCAGCACCCACGCCTTCTGCCCTGGCTGGAACTCAACCAGAACAGCCTTTTGGTCATGCCAAGCTTTCTGTAATTCTTGACTGGCCTCAAGGTTTTTGGATGCTCTCTCCATATACTCAGCCATCCTGGAGCGGAGACCAAGTACATAGTCCACAATATCTAGCTTAGGCTTTTTGAGAGGTAACTCCCATCCTTCCTTCACCAAACACAATGGACCCCTCACAGGGTGGCCAAACAAAAGTTCAAAAGGGCTGTAGCCAACCCCCTTCTGTGGTACCTCTCTGTAAGCAAAGAGCAAGCAGGGTAAAAGGATGTCCCATTTCCGCCTAAGCTTCTCTGGTAAACCTTTTATCATTCCCTTTAGGGTCTTGTTGAACCTTTCAACAAGCCCATTGCACTGTGGATGGTAGGGTGTGGTAAACTTATAGCTTACTCCACACTCTTTCCACATTGCTTTTAAGTATCCAGACATAAAGTTGGTACCTCTGTCTGAAAGAACCTCCTTTGGAAAGCCCACTCTTGAGAAAACTGCAATGAGGGCTTTTGCCACCACAGGAGCTGTGGTGGTCCTCAGGGGAATTGCCTCTGGGTACCTGGTGGCATGATCCACTACCACCAGTATAAATCTGTGCCCAGATGCTGTTTGAGGATCCATGGGACCCACAATATCTATTCCAACTCTTTCAAAGGGTACCCCCACCACAGGTAGTGGTATCAGGGGGGGCCTTTGTTGTGCCACCTGACTTACCACTGGCTTGGCAAGTGACACAGGAGCGACAAAACTCCTTGACATTTTCTGACATGTGAGTCCAGTGAAAGTGTGGAACAAGCCTGTCCCAAGTCTTATTCTGGCCTAAGTGTCCTGCAAGGGGAATATCATGGGCCAAGGTGAGAAGGAAACCCCTAAACGTCAAAGGTATGACCAACCTCCTGGTGGCACCAGGATTGGGGTCTCTAGCCTCTGAATAAAGGAGTCCTTCCTCCCAATAAACTTTATGGGCACCTTGAGCATTCCCTGCAGCCTCAGCAGCAGCTTGCTGTCTGAGGGGTTCAAGTGAAGGGCAATCTAATTGGGCCTGCCCCAGGTCTGCCCTTGAGGGTCCCCCTGTCCCTAGAAACTCAACCTGGTCAGGTTCAAGCTCCTCAGAGACAGTCTCCTCTTGGACTGCAGAATCAGTTTCCTGTGAAACCTGATCCTCAATCTGGGGCAAGTGGGAAGGCACAGTCTTAACCCTCTTGCTCCTCCTCTTGGGTTGTGGTTGGTCTAATGTTTCAAGATCCACCACTGGTTCAGGAAGGCACTTCTTAGCCTGAGACCTTGTCACTGCAAGGACATGAGCTGAAATCCCTAGCATTTCTGCATGAGTCCTGTACTCCACTTCTGACCAAACTGAGCTTTCAAGATCATTGCCTAACAGACAGTCTACTGGGAGGTCTGCACTCACAACAACTTTCTTTAGGCCATTTACCCCTCCCCAGGAGAAGTTCACAACAGCCACACTATGTGAAGTAGTGGAGTTGCTTGCATTGGTCACTAGGTAACTTTCACCTAGTACAATCTGACCAGGGTCCACAAAGTCTGGTGTCACCATAGTGACACTGGCACAAGTGTCCCTGTAGGCCTGAGCCAGTTTCTCATTGATTAAGGGAGTCTGCCTATATTTGCCCAGGTTACTGGGGCTTACCGCAGTGGTCAAAAATAAGTCCACATCATATAGGAGAACTGCCTGTGTGGGGATTCTGACTAGGCCAGATTCCACCTCAGTACCCAGGGTTAACCCTACTAACCCCTTAGGTTGTGCACTACCACTGCTGACTGTACTAGGGGGTGCAGTTGCTTTAGGAGCTGCAGTGGCAGGAACTGGATTTTTCTTAGTGCATTCACTGCCCCAGTGTGAAACTGATTTGCAGGTATTACACCAAGGTTTCTTTGGGCCATCATTCCTCTTTTTCTTTTTGTCATTTTGGGAACCACCCTCCTTATTACTAGTTTGGGGGCCTGAAGACTTCTGGTCCTTGTCTTTATCTTTATCTTTCTGATTCCCACCCTTCTGGTCTGTTTTCTTCTGGTCACCATGGTTCTGGGGTTTCTGCTTTATCCTTGTTCTGACCCATTTGTCTGCCTTCTTTCCCAATTCTTAGGGAGAGGTCAAATCAGAGTCAATAAGGTATTGATACAACAGCTGGTTCTGACAGTTATTAAGGATCTGCTCTCTCATTATAAGATTGTACAATCCTGTATAGTCTGAGACTTTACTTCCCTGCAGCCAACCCTCCAGAGCCTTAGTAGCACAATCTACAAAATCAGTCCAGTCCTGAGTCTGTGCTTTTTGGGTGTCTCTGAACAACAACCTGTATTGCTCAGTGGTTAGGCCAAACCCTTCAATAAGAGCACTCTTCAGAACAGAGTAGTTTTTGGCATCCTCAGGTCTAACAGTGAGGAGCCTATCCCTCCCTTTCTCAGAAAAGGAGTACCATAAAATTGCTGCCCACTGATCCTCAGGGACCTGCTGTACCATGCAGGCCCTCTCAAGAGCAGCCATCCATTTGTGGATGTCATCCCCTTCCTTGTAGGGGGGCACAATTTTTGTCAGGTTTCTATTATCATAGGCCCTGTCTTTCTCTTTAGGAACTTTGCTGCCACCAGTGGCATCTAAGCCACACAATTTTCTTTCTCTTGCTAAAGCAAGTTTAGCTTGAGCCAAGGCTATCTCTTCCCTCTCTATCTGGAGTTGGACAGCCCTCATCCTGGCCCTATGCTCTTTCCTCTGGGGGGAAGTCATTCCCCTTTGAGATTCTCTTGAGACACTAGAAACATGAGAGTCTCCTGATCGAGATCTCACCCTCCTGTTGCCTAGGAGAATTAAGTTAGGGGATCTGGGGAGGTGCTGGCCCTCTCCACCCCCATGTAGGTCTAGATTGGTCTGGTTAAGCCTGCCAATCTGTACCTGGGTCACCCTCTGATCCTGATCTTCAGGCTCCTCTACATCTGAGCCTTCCTCTTCCTCTTCCTCCTCCTCCTCTTCTTCTTCTGGAAGATCCTCATCCTCAGGGGAGTTCACCCCCTCACCTGAATCTAAGGGAGCCTGACTCACCATATCTAAGTCATCCTTTTCCAGGATAGCTATCAGGGAAGGAATGGTAGGGCCTCTGCCCTTTTTTAGCCCCCTTGCTGTGCACAAGGCACCCAAGTCTTTGTGGCTAAGGTTGTCATATCTGGAAGTTGCCTTGGTAGGGTCAACTGCTACAGGAGCAGAGCCTGAGGCTCCACCTGTATCAGACATGACTGCTAGTGAGGTGTAAGTGGTGCACTTACCTACACTAAGTGTTTTCCTACTGTACCTTGCTAGTGAGTTGTAGTCAGGGTGTGCTAATCCCTTTAATCTACAACTACTAAGTTCAGTAGAACTTAATATGCTAAGCTTTTGATTTTATATGTACCTAAGGTACTTGATGTGATCTTTCAATTTGATATAAAGATTGCAATGGTAAAACAAACAGCAAGCTCAAATCCGCACCGCTGCGCACCAATGTGAGAAGTTGGTCTGATATGTGGTGTTTCCAATTCTGGAACCGCCTTGTATCAGTCCAAACAATCCCTTATGGTGACTGGTTGTAAGTCAACCTTGTTAGACAAGCTATCCTAGGGGTAGCATGGACTAAGCAGCCTTAAAGGCTTAACTTAAGAGGTCGTGTTAAGCGAGCTGTTTTACCACATACAATCCTGTAATACCAAATGAAAGGACACCACACAAGTATATATTATAAAAATATATGTGTTTATTTCTAAATTAATCCCCAGTACTCTTTATGAGCAAAGGGGCACAAGCGTTAAATCAAAAGCACAGCATAACATACAAAGTTGCACAATTATGGATGAGGGCGGGTGGCCACTCAAACCATATACTAAAAAAGTGGTATAAGAGATACCAATCGAACAGTGGTTAGGCCTAGGGCCTAGAGAATCGCTGGGAGCAGTCAGGACTAGCAATGCTGAAGTCGGGAGAAGCCCGCGGGATTCGGGTGCAGCACATAAAGTGCGGCTTGCACCAATGCAATGTCAATGGTGCGTAAAAGTTACACAAAGTTAGTTTAAAGATACTTCCGCTGAACCTAGAGGAACAAAACTTAAGACACAGACCCTAGAGGTGTGTACCAGTGTAGGAACACCGGCGTTGCAATGTTACCCCACCCACAGGAAGTGGGTGCACAGGGTTGAAGTGGCGTCGGGTGTTGACATGCAGGTTCTTGGTGCTTGGAGCTGGAGAAGCTGCAGGCGATGGGAAGCAGAAGTGTCCGGTGTGATCCAAGGGCGGATCGGAGTCGAGATGAATCTGAAAGCAGAGGGGACAGAGTCTGGGTCACTCAGCAGTGACCAGGGTAGAACCAGGACGGAACCAGGCAATGTCGGGAGCAATCAGATGGTTGTCGAGAGGCTTCTCTCCGCTGTCACGTGGGCTCTGGGGCATCTGCGATGTCCAGGAGCAGGTCACGATCTGTCCCACGCAGGTTCTCGCCGTCAGCACCGTCGGCTTCAAGATTGCAGCAAACAGCACTTGGCAAAAGCAATCCACGCGGAAGCAGGAGATTGCTTCTCACTCAGACCAGGAGGGTCAGAGTGGGGGCTCCTTTTCACAGGAGCTGGTGCAGATCTGGAGCAACCAGAAAAGCAAGTCGTATTCAAGTTTTCATTGGCACAGGGGCCACAAGCCAGCTGGCAAGTGACCGGGCCAACGCGTCAAGCCAACACAAGCAGAAGGGCCCCACACAGCACTTGTCGAGTGTGGAGGGGGTAGCTTTGGTGCAAGTGTAGCTCAGGGTTGGGGCTTCTCAAACCCCAGTGTACAGCTTTGAGGGTCACTCGTGGGCTGCACGGTCAGCGTCTCGTGGCCTTTTCAAGATGGTGTGCCCCACGCTTCCGGTCGCCTCCACGGGTCTCAGCTCTGCAGGGACTGTGGATTGGGCTGGGAGAAGGCAGGCAAGCTTGATCTCGTCGATCTCTGTCGCTCGAGTTCCGGCGGGAACTGCAACAAAGCAAGGGTCGAGGTGCTGGTTGGTACCTGTTTGCACAGGGTGGTCACTCCTTGACCACAAGGGAGATTCGAAGGGTCCAGAATTCGTTTCTTATGTTTCTTCAGGATGATCTGAGTTGCATTGGCACTGCTCCCACTCTTATTCGAATCTGGTGGGCTGGACATCCTGCTAGGTCCCCTCCTATGGGTGGGACCCAGGAAGGGGGTGGTTACACCCCTTTCCTTTGATCCAGGCCGCGCTGGGACGGGGGCTGGTGTGCCCCAGAACCGGTTTGGCCGGATTATGCAAGGGGCAGCCTTGTGCTCCCCAGGCAGTGTCTGGTTTCTTTGAAACCTCCCTGCTACAATCCACTATCTCCTGTCTGGGGTGGTTTGACACCCCCCTGCGACAGGAAACCCTTTGTCCAGGCCACCATTTGCTGAGTTTCGGTCAGCAGCAGGAGGCCAGACCCGTGTCTGTCGCAGAGGCATCCATTTTGTGGATCTGAGGCTCATTTTAAATCAACCGCGTTTCAGTAAAGTAACATGTCTTCTCCCTCTAGAAGGGTGGAATGCTACCCCCGTCGCCAGAACTGGCGAGGGGGTAGTATTCCAATTCGTATGACACCTTAAACGACATGTTTTGATAAAGCCAAGCCAAGCCAAAGTTGCTATATAACCGCGAGGATTATAAGGCACTTAAGAGTATATGGTATGGCATTATCCCGGATCAGCTTAGGGAGTTGTTCCCGACAGCTGCAGACAGGCTCAGCTCATGCCAGAGCTCCATCTCACATAAAACCACGCACTCCGCCTCCAGGATTGATAAGGCCTTCCATAGGAGTGACTCACAGGTTTATATGTGTCCAGATATAGGTTTAGATATAGGTATACTATATCTAAGCAAGGGGTGATTACACCCACTTGCCCCAGCTGAGTGATCAGCCAGTTGTGTCAATTTAAGAACCAGCCAGGGGTGGCAAAAGCTATGCTTCAGCCCCTGGTAGGCCTTGGTGGCACCTATGCCCTGAGCACCTATAGTGCATGGTACAGGGGCTGACAAGGAGTCCATTTCCAATTGTGGTATGTACCTATAGCACATGTATTACAAATTTAGAGAGAGAACAGCAGGCTGGGTGTCTGATTAGCAGGCCCACAGCCTCAGTAAGTCGAAAACAAGTGAAGCAAAAAGCAAAAATTGGGGTGACCATAGGATAGCAGACCCTACTCTCCTACACACATGAAACTCCACATGATCGCAATAGGTGCCAACGGGGCCTCAGTCACAGGCCAAACCGTCCCCGGCCAAGCCTTGGTTTGCTTGCTGTTCCTGGGAGGCCTTCTCCGAGTCGGGGACCACCTCAGAGGCCTGTAGTGTGCCATAAGGGCAGGCCATAATCCTCTCTGTCCATTTGCTGTCCTCTTACAGTGCCCCAGTTGTTCCTGGACACATGCTGACTGACTTTACGTATCTGGGTGTGACGAGTCTGATTTGGACAGATCTTTTGCAGATTGGCATGTCGTTGTGTTCAGCCAGTCACTAGCATCTCCTGCGGTGAATAAGAACTGAGCTTTCCCTTTGTTTTGGACTCTTAATTTCCCCAGAAACATGTGGCTATATTTCATGTTGAGGTCCCGTAGCCATCTCTTAACTGATAGAAAAGTTTTCTGCTGATCCTGTATCCTTTGTGTGTAATCAGGACATATAGAGATAGGATGGCCTTCAAATATTAAGGGACCCCCTATGTGAGTGGTATGCAGGATAGCGTCTCTGTTGTGGAAATTAAACAAGCAAGCAATGATCACTCTGAGTGGGCCTCCAGATTTCAGTGGCGGGCGAGGGCCCTGTGTGCTCTTTTGATTGAGAAAATTTAGAAAGTCTCTTAGGAAACAGGACGGTAGTGATCCAGTCCTCCAGAAAGAGTTCGGTGGACTGACCCTCTGCCGTCTCCAGGAAGCCAATAAATCTTAAATTGTTCCCGCAAGGTCTCCCCTCAGAATCTTCCATCCAATTGTCCAGGTGGACTGTTTATTTCTGCAGGCGGATGACAGTGTATCGGAGAGTGCAGACCTCGTGCTGTAGGGTGCTCATATTCTGTTCTGACTTGGTCACGCGTGTGAAAAGTTGGCCTGGTATATGATGTCTACTATTCTAGTGGGCACCTTGCACCAGTCCAAACGACCCTTATTGATAGAAGGTTGTAAAGTCAACCTTATAGAAATTTATCCTAGTGGTAGCTGTGGAGAGCAGCCTTCAGGCTGAGACTTAGAGGCGAGTTAAGCAAGTTGTTTTAACAATTATAATCTCTTGAATGATCAAATGAAAGCACACCACACAAGGTATATATCAAATATATATGTATTTATTCTAAACACAACCCCTCTGGACTCTTTATGAGGTCAGAGGTAAAAGTACAATACAAGGAACTTAATTAGCATACGATAAGTTGCAGAGTATACGTTATGCCCTAGGGGCCTCACAAACCATATACTAAAATAGCGATATAAGAACCACGTGTGGAATAGAAAGCAGGCCTAGGGCCTTTGGAATCGCTGGGGCTACCTAGAATCACCAAAGGTTAGGATGCAGGAGGCCCACGGGAGACATGTGCAGTGTCTAAACACAGCTGCGGGTTACCATTGACTTTCTATGGAAAACGTACAAGTTACAATTTTACAGTTTAAGGACACTTCTAGGTTAACTACGATGGAACCCTTTTAGACTAGGACACTTCGAGAGTCTAGACCCACCGGAGCACCGGAGTGCTTGTGATACCTCACCCAGGGAAGCCAGGTGCATAGGTGTCTTTTGGTGTCTGGCTTCGTCATCGATTCCAATGGAGAGCTGCGAAGAAGTGCTGCAGGCGACCAGAGGAAAAGTGTCCGGGTGGATCCAAGGGTGGATCGAAGATCTGAAGAACCTGAAAGCAGAAGGGACAGAGTCTAGGTTACTAGCCAGTGACCAGGATGGCGATGGGAAGCTGCCAGCCAATGTCGGGTGATTTCAGGTGAAAGATGTGAAGCTTGTCTCTTCAGCCACGTGGTCCAGGAGGCATCGATGATGACCAGGAACTAGATTTGAGCTGTCCCACAAAGGATCTAGTTGACTGCGGTGATGGAATCCGGATTGGACCTAACAAGTCTTGGCAAACGCAATCTATGCAGGATGTCGAGATTGGCTTCGATGCAAACCAGCAAGGTCTGGGGGACTTCTCCTTTGGAGAGAAGTGGGAGCACGTCTGGAGAAACCAGGAAAGCCCACTTAATCAATGGTTGGGATCTCGGGTCAGCTTCAGAGATGTTTGGAAGTCCGTGTCCTGTGTCGCAGATTCTTCGGGATCCGGCAGGAGCCTTGAAAATGCAGACCGGCAAAGATGCAGTTGGGGCCTGTTTGAACAGGGTGGTCAGTGTCACTCCTTGACCACAAGGGAGATTTCTTCCATCTTCCAGTCGATATGGAATGTCGAAGGTCCAAGATATATGTTGCAGAGTTTCGTCCAGGGTAATCTAAATCCTAGGGACTGGGATCCTTTTCTTATAGCAAGTTTAGGGGTTGGACTAACTCTAGGGTCCCACCTATGGGAGGACCTGGGGAAGGTGGTGGTTACAACCCTTCCCCTTTGTCCAGTTTAGCACCAGAGCTGGGGCTGAGTGCCCCAGCAACCGGTTTGAACTGGGAAATGCACGGAGCACCTAGTGTGCCCCAGGCAGTGTCTGAAAAGCATTCACTGAATGCAACCCACCCTGTCCCAATACACTAAAGCTTGTCTGGGGAGGTGCCAGCACCTCCCTGGACAGGAAACCTATTGTCCATGCCTCCCCTGCCGGAGTTTTGTCCAGCAGCAGGAGGGCAGACTTGTGTCTGTAGCAGCAGCATCCATTTTGTGATGCTGGGGCTCTGTTTAACTTTAACCGGGTTTACCAGTAACTACATGTCTTCTCCCTCTAGAAGGGTGGAATGCTACCCCCACTGCAAGAACTGGTGGGGGGTAGTATTCCAAAGTGTTTTACACCTTACACGACATGTTTTGATAAAGCCAAACCAAAGTTAGCATTAACCGCGAGGATTATAATGCACTTAAGAGTATATGGTATGGCTATATCATAGAACAGCTATAAGGAGATGGTTCCAAAAGCTGCAGAGGGGCTCAGCTCATGCTAGGGCACCCTCTCACACAAAAGCAAGCACTTTGCCACCAGGATTGTCAAGGCCTGCCATAGGAGTGACTTATAGGTTAATATGTGTCTATATATAGATATAGGTATACTATATCTAAGTAAAGGGTGATTACACCACCTTACCCAGGCTGCAGGTGCAGACCTGTGGTGTCAGTTTGGAAGGCTAACCAGGGGTGGCACAATACATGCTGCAGCCCCTGGAAGGCCTTGGGTGCACCTATGCCCTGGGTACCTAAGTAGTGTGGCTCACTGGTTAGAGGCGGCAGACCCGAGAGCAGAGGACGGCCCGGGACCAGGGTTCGATTCCCGGCGCGACAGGTTTCTGGACCAGGGTCAGCGGACTCGATAATTCTCTCGCCTCGGTGCCCACTCTGATCAGCGATCACACTCGGCAACTCTGGGCATTAGCTTGCCTCATCTTCACTAACGGCCCCACCAGACCGCCGGGGATGCCTGGTCTCACCCTGGAGATACCCATTAAGGGACCATCTCTCAGGGAAGCCAGGAAGGGTTTCGCAGCGGTCGAAGCGCCTAGGGACCCTCTGGGTAAGTAGTGCGCTATATAAATGCCTATACATTTACATATACAGAGACTCACAATGGTGACCCAGTAACCAATCTGGTATGTACCTAAAGTACATGGAGTCCATTTTATAGAGAAAGCAGATAGACTGGGGCCCTGAATAGCAGGGTCCCAGTCCAACTAAGTCAAAAACCAGCAAAACACCAGGCAAAAAGTGGGGGTAACCATATAGTCAGATTCCACCTTCCTACACAACCCCCCCCCCCCCCCAAACGAAAGGAGATAAGGCTAACCTTGTCCAGGTGAGCCTATATTGACTAAGTGGCCATATAAGGAAGTACCTGCACTAGCATGGTTACCCCCTGTCTTATGGTCCACTAAGCAATCCCTCACCCTAAGGGTATCAGATGGTCTCCACCATAGGGAATCACTACCTGTGGAGTGTTTTGGCAAAGTAAAAGGCTGGTGCTGGGATGGCGTACTGAAGTGAGGCCCCACTAAGGTTGGGCTCAGCTTCCTCCAATCACTATCCACCATAAATGCCTTTCTTTCTATGACTGAGTTGCACTGTGCTCTCAGGGTCAACCTCTGGCTGTCTACAGCTGGGGGATGGATCCCTTTGGTTGGAACACTGGAGGGGTAGGGCAGGTTTGGAACCACTGGGTCCCAGGTTTGCCTTTGCCCAACATAGTCCATCTAGGGGAGGTCCCTACACAAAGGAAAGGGGTATCCCTCAAAGGGTTGAGGAACTTGCACCTGACTAGGGCTACTAGACTGGGTGTCCCTAATCTGCTGATGGGGGTGTTCCTCTGGACGGTGAGCCCTTTGGGGTTCACTGATCTCCCTGACCTCTGCAGCCCTAGGCTGACTGAGGCAGGGTAGAGAGGAGCAGGTTACCTGCTCCAGACTGGGTAACACCTTGGAAGGGTCCACTGTCATCAGGGGCTCTGCCAGGCCAGGCCTGACTACCTCTGGGGCAGTTCCTTCACAAGGGGTAGGGTCAGTGCCCTGAGGAGGCTGACCCTCACCTAAAGTCTGGTGGGAGGGGGAATTTTGTTCCCCCCCAATGCTCTCTGTTTGAGTGGAGTGATCCATAGTTTCAGGCTTCACAACACTAAAATCTGTCTGAGTTTGGGCTGTGGCCATCACAGCCCTACTAACCTTTTCAGGAAGGCCTACCATTTTGAAATGGGCTTCTTTTCTACCTCAGCCCAGGCTGAGATCTCTAGATCATTGCCTAGTAAACAATCTACAGGCAAGTTTGTAGACACTGCCACTCTCTTTGGGCCAGTGACTCCTCCCCAGCTGAGATGTATTACTGCCATGGCATGATCTGACTTGACTCCATCAATATTGGTCACCTGGTATGTGAACCCAGGCAAAAGCTGTTCTGAGGGTACTAATCTCTGTGTCACCATGGTGATACTAGCCCCTGTGTCCCTATAGGCCACAGCTGTCTGACCATTGACGTGGGGTTCCTGTCTGTACTTGCCCACGGTATTGGGACAAGCAGTGAAATTGGCAAACCCCATGCCACCATCACAGACTAAGGTTGCTGTAGTAGGGGACCTGGTTAGGCCAGAGTCCACCTGAGTTCCCCAAGAAAACCCAACCAAATATTTGGGGGCACTCCCACCACCTGGGGGATTACTACTAGTAGTAACAGGAGGTGTTGGAGTATTACTTGGAGGAACATTTTCCTTATTGCTGGCTTTTGGGCAACTGCTGTCAGTTTTCCAGTGGCCAGGTGTCTTGTGGAATTTGACTAAAAAACTCCCTTTTCCGCCTGGTGTCCCATCATGCACCCTATCCACCCTAACATCGACCAGGCAAGCCGATTCTCCTACTTCAAGCGCAAATCCTGTTATACCCCCCCTTGCCTGATCTTTTCCTCCTCATAATACTGGCACATGCAAAGAATAATGGCCAGCCATCATGTATCTTACGGGTTTCCGCCCCGTTCGATATTTTCCCTTAGACCAGAACGGAGTCAGTCGGATGGTTGACTCGAAAACCCCCCTTCCCTAATTCTGTCACCGAACGAGCAGCTCTCGCTCGTCAAGGATCTCCCAGTTTGCGAGGACAGCCATGGGTTGGGTCAGCAAACAAGGGAAAACCTAATCAAGCACACGAGACAGCTACGAAGAAGAATAGTTTACTACAGCCCATTCTCCTTCTTCCCAGCTGCACACACATACCATTGTGAGACATCACCGCCCTTGTGTAAGAAGTAAAGAACGCACAATGCCTCGTCCTCTTTACCTTTCCGACAGAAATGACCCTGTAACAATGCCTCGATTCTCAGTACTCCGATACTAGCAACTCTGTAACATGTCACCACAATCACCCCGATGCAATATGTTTGTCTATGTGTAAATGCAATTCAAGTTATTCTTTAAACGAGAACAAGCATGCTATGTCTTCCGTATGATTACATCATGAATGATTGAATCAAGTCCGGGGGAACTCCTTCTTTTTGATTGTACTCATATTGTATATAAGTGCTGTTATGTTCCAAGTAAAGCAGACTACTCCTGAACCCGCTTGGTGAAGGAGCTCTCCCTTAACTCGAGTTCTGGAATAAAACCCTTTCAACTCGAAGACCACGGACTCTGCTCCTCATTTTATGCATTACCATTTCTTGGGTAATTATAGAAATTCCGAACAGCGTAAATAATTAGTTTTTTATTTACCACAGTCTTACACACATGGCAATAAGGTTTCTTGGTATTAGAGGAAGGAGTTTGGGACCCACCCCCTTCAGAGGATTTTTGGGGTCCTGTTTTTGATTTATCTTTAGATGTATCCCCACCTTTCTCTTGTGGTTTGGTAGAATCCCGCTTCTGGTCACCACCCTGATTTTTAGGTCTAACCCTGGTTCTGACATATTTGTCTGCCTTCTTTCCCAATTCTTGGGGAGAGGTCAGATCAGAGTCCACCAGGTGCTGGTGTTATAGCTGGTTCTGACAATTTTTAAGGATCTGCTCCCTCATAATCAAATTATACAATCCTGTGAAGTCTTGTACTTTGCTGCCCAGTAACCATCCTTCCAGAGATTTAGTAGCACAATCTACAAAATCAGTCCAGTCCTGAGTCTGTCTCTTCTGGGTGTCTCTGAACTGCAACCTATACTGGTCAGTGATTAAGCCACACCCATCTGTCAGAGCACTCTTCAGGACTTTGTAATTGTCAGCATCCTCTTCTATAACAGCGAGGACCTTATATCTACCTTTGTCTGCAAAGGAGAGCCACAAGATTGCTGCCCACTGCTCCTGGGGTACCTTCTGTACTTTGCAGGCTCTCTCCAGTGCAGTAATCCATTTGTCATCCCCGACCTGATAGTGAGGGACAATCTCAATCTTGTTTAGGTTTCTATGGTCATAAGACCTATCGATATCAATAGGGATATTGCTGCCACCAGAGAATTCTATCCCCAATTTTTTTTCTCTCTCTCAAGAGCTAGGGTCTCCTTTTCTAAGGCAATCTCTTGCCTTCTGATCCTGAGCTTGACTTCTTTCATTCTAGCTTCATGTTCACTCCTCTCAGGAGAAGTTCTCCTTCTCCTAGTGGAGAAGAGACAGAGGACCCCATTGATAAATCAGAATGGTCAAATTCCACTGAAGGTGATCTTACCCTTCCAGGTACACCAGTAGGTCTACTTGGGAGGATGGAGGGAGGCCCATCTTGGCCCACTTCATCGCCAGGTAGCCCTGTGTCTCCCAGGTTGGGTTCATTAACATCAACCTGGTCTGCATCCTCATCATCCTCAGAGTCCTGATGGGGTGCCCCACTAGGATCTCCTTCTGATGATGGATGGCCCCCATCCCTACTACCTTGGGTATCTGGATCTGATGATTTTGCTAAGTCATTTGACACTGAGATATCTATCAGGTGTTGGGTGGTGGGACTCTGTCCTTGCTTTAATTTTCTTATGGCACACAAACCTCTTAACACTTGGAAAGAGAATGTGTCATATTTTGATGTCTGCACTTGGCTGACATCTGGCAGAGATACACTAGCTCCCGTCTTTAAAGCCATGACTAGTGAGGTGTGGTGTGTGCACCTACCTACACTACTTTGTTTCCTACTAGAACCTCTCTAGGAGTTGTAGTCAGGGTGTGCTAAGCCCTTACCACCTACAACTTCTAAGTTCAGTAGAACTTACGTATTATAAGTCTTGATTTATATGTACCTACTGGTACCTTGATGTGTTTTTTCAAATTATATTCTCAAGATTATTTGGTAAAACAATACAAACTATAATCCCACATGCTACACAGCAATGTGAGAAGTTGGCCTGGTATATGATGTCCACTATTCTAGTGGGCACCTTGCACCAGTCCAAACGACCCTTATTGATGGCAGGTTGTTAAGTCAACCTTATAGAAAGCTATCCTAGTGGTAGCTGTGGAGAGCAGCCTTCAGGCTAAGACTTCGAGGCGAGTTAAGCAAGTTGTTTTACCAATTATAATCTCTTGAATAATCAAATGAAAGCAAATCACACAAGGTATATATCACATTTATATGCATTTATTCTAAACACAACCTCTCTGGAATCTTTATGAGGTCAGAGGTAAAAGTACAATACAACGAACTTAATCAGCATACGATAAGTTGCACAGTATACATTATGCCCTAGGGGCCTCACAAACCATATACTAAAATAGTGGTATAAGAACCACGTGTGGATTAGAAAGCAGGCCTGGGGCCTGTGGAATCGCTGGGGCTACCTAGAATCACCAAAGGTTAGGATGCAGGAGGCCCATTGGAGACGCGTGGAGTGTCTAAACAAAGCTGCGGGTTACCATTGACTTTCTATGGAAAACAAACAAGTTACAATTTTACGGTTTAAGGACACTTCTAGGTTAACTACGATGGAACCCTTTTAGACTAGGACACTTCAAGAGTCAAGACCCACGGGAACACTGGAGTACTCGTGTTAACTCACCCAGGGAAGCCGGTGCATAGGTGTCTTTTGGTGTCGGGTTTTGTCGCCGATTCCAATGGAGAGCTGCGAAGAAGTGCTGCAGGCGACCAGAGGAAAAGTGTCCGGGTGGATCAAAGATCTGAAGAATCTGAAAGCAGAAGGGACAGAGTCTGGGTCACTAGCCAGTGACCAGGATGGCGATTGGAAGCTGCCAGCCAATTTTGGGTGATTTCAGGTGAAAGAGGTGAAGCTTGTCTCTTCAGCCACGTGGTCCAGGAGGTGTCGACGACAACCAAGAGCTGGATTCAAGCTGCCCCACAAAGGATCTAGTTATCTGGATTGGACCCAACAAGCCTTGGAAAATGCAATCCACGCAGGATGTCGAGATTGGCTTTGGTGCAGACCAGTAAGGTCTGCGGGACTTCTCCTTTGGAGAGAAGTGGGAGCACATCTGGAGCAACCAGGAAAGCTCACTAAATCAAAAGTTGGCCTTCGTGAGGGCTCAGTAGCCAACGGACTAGGAACCGCAAAGGTGCATCAAGCTGAAATGCACAAAGCGGGCCCACGGGACACTTGTGGAGTGTGGGCCTCTGAGCTTCAGTGCAAAAGGTGCTCGGGGCTGGGGCTTCAAATACCCCAATGCACAACTTCAGGATACCTCAGAAAGTAGGTGCAGTTTGCAAAATGTAGGATGTCCAGGAGTTCCACGTCTCTCATGTCGGCTATGGGCCTCAGCTTTCCTGGGATCTCGGGTCAGCTTCAGAGATGTCTGGAAGTCTGTGTCCTGTGTTGCAGATTCTTCGGGTTCTGGCAGGAGCCTCGAAAATGCAAACCGGCAAAGATGCAGTTGGTGCCTGTTTGAGCAGGCTGGTCACTCCTTGACCACAAGGGAGATTTCTTCCATCTTCCAGTGGATATGGAATGTCGAAGGTCCAAGATATATGTTGCAGAGTTTCGTCCAGGATAATCTAAATCCAAGGGACTCAGATCCTATTCTTATAGCAAGTTTAGGGGTTGGACTAACTCTAGGGTCCCACCTATGGGAGAACCTGTGGAGGGGGTGGTTACACCCCTTCCCCTTTGTCCAATTTCTCGCCAGAGCTGGGGCTCAGTGCCCCAGCAACCGGTTTGAACTGGGAAATGCATGGAGCACCTAGTGTGCCCCAGGCAGTGTCCGAAAAGCATTCACTGAATGCAACCCACCCTGCCCCAATACACTAAAGCCTGTCTGGGGAGGCGCCAGCACCTCCCTGGAAAGGAAACCTATTGTCCAGGCCTCCCCTGCCGGAGTTTCATCCAGCAGCAGCAGGGTAGACTCGTGTCTTTGGCAGCAGCATCCATTTTGTGATGCTGGGGCTCTGTTTAACTTTAACCGGGTTTACCAGTAACTACATGTCTTCTCCCTCTAGAAGGGTGGAATGCTACCCCCACTGCCAGAACTGGTGGGGGGTAGTATTCCAAAGTGTTTGACACCTTACACAACATGTTTTGATAAAAACAAACCAAAGTTAGCATTAACCGTGAGGATTATAATGCACTTAAGAGTATATGGTATGGCTATATCATAAAACAGCTATAAGGAGATGGTTCCGAAAGCTGCAGAGGGGCTCAGCTCATGCTAGGGCACCCTCTCACACAAAACCAAGCACTCTGCCTCCAGGATTGTCAAGTCCTGCCATAGGAGTGACTTATAGGTTAATATGTCTCTATATATATATATAGATATAGGTATACTATATCTAAGTAAGGGTTGATTACACCACCTTACCCAGGCTGCAGGTGCAGACCTGTGGTGTCAGTTTGGAAGGCTAACCAGGGGTGGCACAATACATGCTGCAGCCCCTGGTAGGCCTTGGGTGCACTTATGCCCTGGGTACTTAAGGTACCATATACAGGGACTCACAAGGGTGACCCAGTAACCAATCTGGTATGTACCTAAAGTACATGAAGTCCATTTTATAGAGAAAGCAGATAGACTGGGGCCCTGAATAGCAGGGTCCCAGTCCAACTAAGTTGAAAACCAGCAAAACACCAGCCAAAAAGTGGGGGTAACCATATGGTCAGATTCCACCTTCCTACACAGCGCTACAGCACATTGCGTAGGTAAGCCCGCAGCAGATTTACATCTATAGTGACAGAGTCAATCTTCTGAACCATCTTGTTATGTGAATTTTGGATTGCCGCCAATAAGTCCGCAAGGGACAGAGCCACCTCTGGAGCCCCATCCTGTTTTTCCCTACCACAAAGCCTGGCCCCCTCTCGAATGTGGCTTTCCTGGGGAACCAGCTGTGTGTAGCTGATTATCTTGTTCACTTGGGCCGATTTGGTTCCTTTATCCTTCACCACTGTGAAAACCACTGCCTGGAAAGTCAGAGTACAGTTGTGCCGCAAAAGTGTCTGAGCACTCCCTTCCAATGGCCACTGTACAGAAATCCTCCACCAGCAGGCCACCATGCATAGCATGGGTCTCTGAGATGCAACAGTGTTTCCCAGACACCAGGAGAAGGTGACCGACCCCCAGTACAAAGAACAGTCCAGTGATCTCAGTGTAAGGACTCCTAAATCTAGAGAGGGTTCACCGCAGGCAACCCAGACACGGGTGGCACTATCGATATCCAGGACCACACACGACAACCTGTGTGTGTAAATGGGGCGCCAGTCAATAATGTTCCCTCCTGGAACAGGGCCTCCCAAAACTATCCAGTCTCCCCCAGCCAGTAATCAGGGCCATCCCCACATTACTCCATTGGGGGCTCACAACAGGGTCATGGTATCCAGGAACAGCAAAGGTGAGGTGGTGAGGGTGGTGGTAGTTAAGGTGGTTGTAGCTTATTTTTGGTGGTGGTGAGGGGTATGGATGGGGGTGGTGGCGGGATGGTGGTAGTGAGGGTGATGGTGGTAAAAGTGGTGCTTAGGGTAGGTTGGTTGTTAGGGTATGGAGGAGGTAGTTTGGTTGATTGTGGTGAAAGTGGTAGTAGTTAGGGTGAGGCGGTAGTTAGGGTGGGGTTGTGGTTATGGTGAAGATGGTTATGGTTAGGGTCAGGTGGTGGTTGGTGGTTAGGATGATGGTGGTTAGGGTCATGTGGTGTTGATGGCTCGAGTGGTTGTGATTATGGTGGTTTAGGTGGTTGTGGTTAGGGTCAAGTGGTGTTTGATAATAGGGTGGTGGTAAAGGAGTGTGGTTGTGGATAGGGACTGGTTGTGGGGGTGATTAGAGTGGTGGTGTGTGGGGTGGGGGCTTAGGGTCATGTGATGTTAATGATTAGGGTGGTAGGAGTTAAGGTAGTGGTGGCCAGTGTGGTTTTTTGGGTGGTGGTTACAGTGGTGGTAGTTAGGATTGGGTGCTGGTGGCTGGGGTTGGGTGATGGGGGTTAGGGATGGGTGGTGGTGGTTAGGATACGCTGATAGTGATTAGTAGGGTGGTGGTTAGGGTGGTAAAGTTGCTGGTGATTAGAGTGGTGGTGGTGTTAGGGTCATGGAGGTGGTAGTGGTTAGAGCAGGGTGTTGGTTAGGGTACAGTGGTGGTGATTAGGGTGGTGCGTAGGGTGGTGGTGTTAGGGTAAAAGTGGTGGTAGGGTGTTGGTAGGATGGTCAGGGTGGTGATGGCAATATGGGTGTGTGGTAGTTTGGTGGTGGCTAGAGTGTTATGGTGGTAGTGGTGGTTAGGGCTGTTAGTATGGTGGTGTTTAGGGTGGGTTGGTGATTAGGTGATTAGGTTAGTGGTGGTTGTTAAGAGTCAGGGATAGGGAGTCGGTGTTAGGGGTAGGGTGGTGTTTTCTATACCACCCAGAAACTGAAAAGGGGGGGTATGAAGTGCTAAGGAGAGCCAGAGCAAGCAGTGAGTGAAGTGTCAGCTTCATCACCAATAGGTGGGTGTCTGCCTCACACAGTGATGCCTGCAAGGATTCCGTCACTTGGAAACTGAAAGCGCATATGTACCTTGTTTATGTAATAGTTTTACTACCTGGCAGCTATAAGTTTTCTGAGGAGCCAGGGCTTCTGTGCTGTGAGGATCTTACCAACTGTATTCCGAGGAGATCATGTTTCTGTCTGAGGCTGGCCTCTGAGGGCTGCTGTGCACGCACAGCTGACCAGAGGTAACATGATGGATTTATAGACACTCACTGCATGCATGTTGTATGCTGAAAAAGAACTTCCCTGTGATGGCAGGGAGTCACAGTGGGCAGCTTTCTGATCAGGATCATCATGTTTGCCTGTGAAAAGGTTGCTTAGACCTAAAGATTCTTTGGGTAAGGTTATCCTGGCGTTACTGTTCACTCCTATAAACACGGAGGCAGCAGAGAAGCACATGGGAAACGAGAGAGCAATACGGTTGTGGTGGGGGGGCAGAAGCACATGGGCGAAACTGTAATGTGGGGGTGTACAGAAGCACCCAAAGCTTGAAAGGACAAAGAGAGCAGGGATGAGAGAAGCATACAACAGAGACAACTGCAAAACACCTGCGCTCTCATGTAGGGGATGCACAAAAAAATAATATCCAGCGCGTCTGCCGGAATAGAATTAGCCAATCAGAGAGGTGGCAAAATGGCTATGCTCCATGGGAAGGACAAAGACATGCTTGAGGTGCTAAAACAAATAAAGCTGATGAATAGAAAGCAGAAAAATTTGAGTGACAAAACACAAAGGCAGTGTTACGTAATGGGAGGAATGCATTTGCAGGTCAGCTTTCAGTATGTCTCCAAAACGCAGTGCTTAATTTGAGCCAGTGATTTCCGGTGCTCAGCACATGCAGTTAATTTATGGCACCTGCACTTATGACAGCTGCCACATGGTGGCACTGTTTGTGCCATTTAAAGATGTGTAGAAAAACAGTTGTTTGTCAATTCAATATACATTCAAAATAACTATCCCCTGCCATCAAAGCGATTTGTAAAGCTTTGGCGGCCTCGAACAGTCTGAGCTGTCACACTTACAGCAGTCTCATGTTAGTAGTTATGTTAGTACAGTGGCAATGTGTGTTGTAAACTGTGGTGGCCTCCTGACGAGGGCTCCGTGCTTATTTATTTTTTTTTTTTTTTACAAATTAAGCACTGCCAAGACCTCTTTCACAACCAGACAGCTGAGCTGTCTGGTAGGTTTTGACCTAAAAAGGAGACAACATACCTGTCAACTTGAAGAACAATTTTTCCGTGTGAGGAGGGGGGCTCGCTTTTAGAGGGCGGGGCCTCATGTTGAGAAGTACCTAGGAGGCACTTTTAAACCACACGCCGCCCCCAATCCCCCTCCTTCCAAAACAAACAAAAATAAGCATTGGCATAGCCAATAGGTCTCGCCTTTGGGACCTTATGTGTTTAGCCAGAACTTTTGGCTATGTTGTAGAGCATTGTAGCTGCTGTGCATCATGTTGAAAAGTTATAACAAAAAGCGTTAAGCATTTTTGTTACCTTTATACAAACCAAGACAACATTATATACAACTGAATAAACTGATTAAAAACAGATTTTAACATAAAGAATGTCTTTTAGTGTTTTTTGTACTTACACTGCTGGCAACTTCTTCCTGCCTGTTGTCATGCTTGTTTGTTATAATTTTTTATGTTATGGGGGAGCGGGACATAAATAATGGGGGAGTGGAGGTTGTAAAGCAGTAATTTAATTAGAACACAAGCAGCGGACGGACGGACACTAGGGGAGAATCAACAGATGTCAGATACCAAAGGTAAACTGACGTGATGCTTAGGTGGTGCGCTGATGCAAAATTGTGGTGGTGAGTGATGTTTGGTGCTCGGGTGATGCCACGATATGGTGTGGATTGGAGGCACGTTGTGGATTGTGGAGTAGTGGAGTTGAAATATGTTGTTTGTTGAGTTGGATTGTGTGGCCTGTAACTGTAGTGTTGCGTGAAATTATGCTTAGTGAAATTGTGTCATGTTGTGGAGTGCAGTTATGTTGATTGGTGGTATGTGGCACTGAGTGCATTTATGGGGAGTGTATTTATGTTGCATTGAGTAGAGTGCAATTATGTGGCGTGTAATTATGTGGCACTGAGTGGTATTATGTGGAGGGTATTTATGTTGCATTGAGTAGAGTGTAATTATGTGGCATGTAACTATGTCGTACTGAGTGGTATTTTGTGGAGTGTGTTTATGTTGCATTGAGTAGAGTGTAATGATGTGGCATGTAATTATGTGGCACAGTGGTATTATATGGAGTGTATTTATGTTGCATTGAACGGTCACCCAGGCCCTCGTCAGCAGCAGGTTGGCCTACGGAAACGCCCTCTACACAGGAGCCTCAACCAAACTCCTGAAACAACTTCAACGCATTCAGAACGCCTCTGCACGCCTGATCCTCGACATCCCTGGACGCAGCCACATCACACCCCACCTGAGAGACCTGCACTGGCTCCCCGTCAACAAGAGGATAACCTTCAAGCTCCTCACCCACGCACACAAGGCACTCCACAACACCGGACCAGCATACCTCAACAGACGATCCAGCTTCTACACCCCCACACGCCAGCTTCGCTCCGCCGACCTCGCCACAGTCCCCCGTATCCGAAGAGCAACCTCCGGCAGCAGATCGTTCACCCACCTCGCCGCCAAGACCTGGAACACCCTCCCCATACACCTATGGCAGACCCAGGACATGCTGACCTTCAGAAGACTCCTCAAGGCCTGGCTTTCGGAGCAGTAGCAGCATCCCCTCCCCCCCTCCAGCGTCTTGAGACCCTCACAGGTAAGTAATGAACTTTACAAAAGCTATGATTGATTGCGTAGAGTGTAAATATGTGGCATGTAATTATGTGGCACTGAGTGGTATTATGTGGAGTGTATTTATGTTGCATTGAGTAGAGTGTAATTATGTGGATTGTAATTATGTCACACTGAGTGGTATTATGCGGAGTGTATTTATGTTGCATTGAGTAGAGTGTATTCCTGTGGCGTTTAATTATGTGGCACAGTGTTTTTATGTGGAGTGTATTTAGTTTGCATTGATTAGAGTGTAATTATGATACGTGTAATTATGTGGTACTGAGTATCATTATGTGGAGTTAATTTATGTTGCATTGAGTAGAGTGTAATTATGTGGTGTGTAACTATGTGGCACTGAGTGGTATTATGTGGAGTGTATTTATGTTGAATTGAATAGAGTGTAATTGTGACGTGTGATTCTGTGGTACTGAGTGGTATTATGTGGAGTCTATTTATGTTGCATTGAGTAGAGTGTAATTACATGGTGTGTAACTATGTGGTACTGAGTGGTATTATGTGGAGTGTATTTATATTGTATTGAGTAGAGTGTAATTATGTGGCGTGTTATTATGTAGAGTGTATTTTGCATTCAGTAGAATGTAATATACGGCATGTAATTATGTGGTACTGAGTGGTATTATGTGGGGTGTATTTATGTTGCATTGAGTAGAGTGTAATGATGTGGCGTGTAATTATGTGGCACAGTGGTATTATGTGGACTGTATTTATGTTGCATTGAATAGAGTGTAATTATGTGACGTGTAATTATGTGGTATTGAGTGGTATTTTGTGGAGTGTTTTTATGTTGCATTGAGTAGAGTGTAATGATGTGGCGTGTAATTATGTGGCACAGTGGTATTATGTGGAGTGTTATTATGTTGCATTGATTAGAGTGTAATTATGTGGCTTGTAATTATGTGGTACTGAGTTGTATGTGGGGTGTATTTATGTTGCATTGAGTAGAGTGTAATTATGTGGCGTGTAACTATGTCACAGTGAGTGGTATTATATGGAGTGTATTTATGTTGCATTGAGTAGAGTGTATTCCTGTGGCGTTTAATTATGTGGCACAGTGTTATTATGTGGAGTGTATTTATGTTGAATTGAATAGAGTGTAATTATGATACGTGTAATTATGTGGTACTGAGTGGCATTATGTGGAGTGTATTTTTGTTGCATTGAGTAGAGTGTAATTATGTGCTGTGTCACTATGTGCCACTGAGTGGTATTATGTGGAGTGTATTTATATTGCATTGAGTAGAGTGTAATTATATGCTGTGTTATTATGTGGAGCGTATGTTGCATTCAGTAGAGTGTAATATATGGCATGTAATTATGTGGTACTGAGCGATATTTTTTAGAGTGTATGTTGCATTGATTGCAGTATAATTATGTAGCATATAATTATGTGGCACTGAGTGGTATTATGTAGGGTGTATTTATGTTGCATTGAGTAGAGTGCAGTGCTTCAGGGTGAGAACTCCTCATTACAGGCACAAGAGGCAAAGAAGTGTAAAAGAGTGAGGGGGATGGGTGGGGAGAAAAGAGACAGTATTGAAACACAGAGGAGGAAAGATAAGTATTACCGTCATCATCATGTTATTGCAGCCAGATGAAGCAGAAATACACAGTAACAGGGGAGCTCATGAGCCTGGAAATCATCATCAGGATGATCGCTCAGAAGAAGCAGTGACGGAACAAAGGGGCAGCAGTTAATGAAGCCATGGACGGTCCATCCAAAAAAACAAAACTACCTAAAGCATTTGGTGCAGCATGGCTGTTGTGGTGTGCAGGAAGAAGAAAGTACAACATATGTGGAGTTTCCAGGGTAGCGGAAGTCAGACAAGGAGAGGTGTGGCGAAGGGAGGCACAGGAAGAAACATCTTGTGACCACGACGCAACATGGTGTGCAGGAAGGTTCTGGGTGGGGGACAGATTGAGTGGTGACAGGGTGGTGCCTAGAGAAATAAAAACACCATAACAAGAACCTGTGACTGCTGTAATACCATTATGGATTGGTGTTTAGGCTAGATGGAAAAAGAGATGAATGGCTGCAGAAGATAATGAAACTGTTACAGCCACCAAACATGTGGCTTAAAGCTGGATGATTGAATAAGTGTATGCGTAGGATGCAAGGTGGTGGGATAAAGCGAGGAACTTACGGGGGTACAGAAAAAGAAATCCTGTGACACTCAACTAAATGTAGCATCTGAAACACAAGAAAAAGAAAATGGTGATTGTATCAGAAAGGGGGCCGGAGAAAAGAAGCAGCCCACAGGAAGGAACAGAAGTCTAGCTCCGTGTCTCAACTGCAACACCTTCTGCAAGCCAGACGCGTGGTGTGTGAGTGGTTGCCCAGTTTTATGGGAACATTTGAAATGAGTAAAACCACACGAAGATATCCAGCGTGTTATGTGAACTGAAACACAACTTTAGAAACTTAAAATAATATGCCAGCTAAAGTGAGAAAACATCCTGATGAAACAACCCAGGTGAAAGCGACAGTGAAGTGAAACCAGCTTCGCCCGCGTGTGAAAACTGACTGATTGCACACTGCGCGCTGCTGCTCGAAACCGCAAGCGTGTGAAAAGTCCAGAGCGATTCCAAGAGGTCGTTTTACTAGAGCAGCAAATGCGCTGCTCTAGGCTCGACCTAAAAAGCTTACGGAGGCTGGTGCAGAAGTCATGGGGTGCCTTCACACTCCTTAATGGATGTCGGCAGTTTTAAGCCTCTCAAAAAAGAGCTGGAAAACCACTATTTACAGTGGTTTTCAGCTCGTTTTCCTTGCCACAGTGCTATATCGGCACCTCACCGGGTGACTGTGTGATGGGAGCCGATATCGTGTGTCACACTGTCGCACTGTGTGAGTTGGCAGGTATAAGACAGGAACTAAATCACTACCTAACTGGGCATCAAAAATGCAGGCAAAAAATTGCGGTATTTTTTAAAGATAATATACAAAAACAAAAAGCTTTGTCACTGAAGAAATGCACAATTTTTAATAAGAGGTGAACAATGTTCACAAGCGTTTTCTACTGACCAAAAGCCCCTCGGTGTTTCTATACCTAAAGCAGTCTCAAATGCCAATCAATGAGCATGCACACATGCAAACCCTACACACCCTGGCTCGAGATTCCAGATTTGTAAGCAAACGAATGCTTTTACCTTCTATTTTTAGTTGTATTTCTGTGCACGTGGGAGATTAGGCAATCCACTGCCGGTTGCAATGACTAACTTCCGAACAGTCAGTTGCAGTTATCCTTTTCATAAACATTTCTGTCGCTTCTGATCGACGTAGCTTCTCAAGCATTTCCGTTATATTTTCCATCTCTAATTGGGTAACGCCCTTCTGCTGTCTGTCCTGCTTGGTTCATTTGATAAAATATTGATCTTCGCTGCTTTGTTGTGTTTCTTTATTGAGTGAAAGGTTTGCTAAAGTTTGTTGCTGGTAGAGTATCTAGCTTTTTCATTTCCTCCTTACATTTTCCAGTGTGGCAGTATTAGTGTTGTAGATTTCTGGGCAGTCGAAAATGTACAGATATATAGAAAAGAGTGCAACAAATCAGAATG
>NW_028253293.1:0-55000 GCF_964263255.1 Lissotriton vulgaris | reverse complement strand
CACACTTATTTTAGTTGAAAAAGACTTAATTCACATCCAACAGTCGTTTGGAGTCAAAAGATTAAATGTTAAAATTTCATCGATATGGACCATTTTGGGGACATTCGACAGGTCCGGAGTCATCGTTTTTCATCAGAAAATGAATTTTTCGGACTATACCAAAAATGATTCAAAATGTCAAATGGATCGTGCCTCATGTTGAATAACCACTTTTTAACCCCTCAGAGTGACCAAAATTGCCATTTTTACAGAGTTTTGCTTACACAAAAGCTTCAATTTTGACCAATTTCAGGCACATAAATGACTTTAAACACACTTATTTTAGTTGAAAAAGTCATAATTCACATCCAACAGTCGTTTGGAGTCAAAAGATTAAATGTTAAAATTTCAACGATATGGACCATTTTGGGGACGTTCGACAGGTCCGGAGTCATCGTTTTTCATCAGAAAATGAATTTTTCGGACTATACCAAAAATGATTCAAAATGTCAAATGGATCGTGCCTCATGTTGAATAACCACTTTTTAACCCCTCAGAGTGACCAAAATTGCCATTTTTACAGAGTTTTGCTTACACAAAAGCTTCAATTTTGACCAATTTCAGGCACATAAATGACTTTAAACACACTTATTTTAGTTGAAAAAGTCCGAATTCACATCCAACAGTCGTTTGGAGTCAAAAGATTAAATGTTAAAATTTCATCGATATGGACCATTTTGGGGACGTTCGACAGGTCCGGAGTCATCGTTTTTCATCAGAAAATGAATTTTTCGGACTATACCAAAAATGATTCAAAATGTCAAATAGATTGTGCCTCATGTTGAATAACCACTTTTTAACCCCTCAGAGTGACCAAAATTGCCATTTTTACAGAGTTTTGCTTACACAAAAGCTTCAATTTTGACAAATTTCAGGCACATAAATGACTTTAAACACACTTATTTTAGTTGAAAAAGACTTAATTCACATCCAACAGTCGTTTGGAGTCAAAAGATTAAATGTTAAAATTTCATCGATATGGACCATTTTGGGGACATTCGACAGGTCCGGAGTCATCGTTTTTCATCAGAAAATGAATTTTTCGGACTATACCAAAAATGATTCAAAATGTCAAATGGATCGTGCCTCATGTTGAATAACCACTTTTTAACCCCTCAGAGTGACCAAAATTGCCATTTTTACAGAGTTTTGCTTACACAAAAGCTTCAATTTTGACCAATTTCAGGCACATAAATGACTTTAAACACACTTATTTTAGTTGAAAAAGTCATAATTCACATCCAACAGTCGTTTGGAGTCAAAAGATTAAATGTTAAAATTTCAACGATATGGACCATTTTGGGGACGTTCGACAGGTCCGGAGTCATCGTTTTTCATCAGAAAATGAATTTTTCGGACTGTACCAAAAATGATTCAAAATGTCAAATGGATCGTGCCTCATGTTGAATAACCACTTTTTAACCCCTCAGAGTGACCAAAATTGCCATTTTTACAGAGTTTTGCTGACACAAAAGCTTCAATTTTGACCAATTTCAGGCACATAAATGACTTTAAACACACTTATTTTAGTTGAAAAAGACTTAATTCACATCCAACAGTCGTTTGGAGTCAAAAGATTAAATGTTAAAATTTCATCGATATGGACCATTTTGGGGACGTTCGACAGGTCCGGAGTCATCGTTTTTCATCAGAAAATGAATTTTTCGGACTATATCAAAAATGATTCAAAATGCCAAAGTGATCGTGCCTCATGTTGAATAAACACTTTTTAACCCCTCAGAGTGACCAAAATTGCCATTTTTACAGAGTTTTGCTTACTCAAAAGATTCAATTTTGACCAATTTCAGGCACATAAAGTACTTTAAACACACTTATTTTAGTTGAAAAAGACTTAATTCACATCCAACAGTCGTTTTGGGTCAAAATATTAAATGTTAAAATTTCATCGATATGGACCATTTTGGGGACATTCGACAGGTCCGGAGTCATCGTTTTTCATCAGAAAATGAATTTTTCGGACTATACCAAAAATGATTCAAAATGTCAAATGGATCGTGCCTCATGTTGAATAACCACTTTTTAACCCCTCAGAGTGACCAAAATTGCCATTTTTACAGAGTTTTGCTTACACAAAGCTTCAATTTTGACCAATTTCAGGCACATAAATGACTTTATGTGCCTGAAATTGGTCAAAATTGCCATTTTTACGGAGTTTTGCTTACACAAAAGCTTCAATTTTGGAAAGGGGCGACCATTCGGTCCCCCCGAACGTATGGTTGAGTACCACGAGCCCCCCGGGAAGCCATTTTTTGGGCGGGAGGCGAGCCTCGGCTGGTATGCCCGAAGCGGCGTAGCCGGGGCGCGCTTTTTCCCGCCCTAGAGTGGGCTGGCCTAGACACTGACGCGGCCGGCCACGCCCTAGATTGTGCCTCATGTTGAATAACCACTTTTTAACCCCTCAGAGTGACCAAAATTGCCATTGTTACAGAGTTTTGCTTACACAAAAGCTTCAATTTAGACCAATTTCAGGCACATAAATGACTTTAAACACACTTGTTTTAGTTGAAAAAGACTTAATTCACATCCAACAGTCGTTTGGAGTCAAAAGATTAAATGTTAAAATTTCATCGATATGGACCATTTTGGGGACGTTCGACAGGTCCGGAGTCATCGTTTTTCATCAGAAAATGAATTTTTCGGACTATACCAAAAATGATTCAAAATGTCAAATGGATCGTGCCTCATGTTGAATAACCACTTTTTAACCCCTCAGAGTGACCAAAATTGCCATTTTTACAGAGTTTTGCTTACACAAAAGCTTCAATTTTGACCAATTTCAGGCACATAAATGACTTTAAACACACTTATTTTAGTTGAAAAAGTCCTAATTCACATCCAACAGTCGTTTGGAGTCAAAAGATTAAATGTTAAAATTTCATCGATATGGACCATTTTGGGGACGTTCGACAGGTCCGGAGTCATCGTTTTTCATCAGAAAATGAATTTTTCGGACTATACCAAAAATGATTCAAAATGTCAAATAGATTGTGCCTCATGTTGAATAACCACTTTTTAACCCCTCAGAGTGACCAAAATTGCCATTTTTACAGAGTTTTGCTTACACAAAAGCTTCAATTTTGACCAATTTCAGGCACATAAATGACTTTAAACACACTTATTTTAGTTGAAAAAGACTTAATTCACATCCAACAGTCGTTTGGAGTCAAAAGATTAAATGTTAAAATTTCATCGATATGGACCATTTTGGGGACGTTCGACAGGTCCGGAGTCATCGTTTTTCATCAGAAAATGAATTCTTCGGACTATACCAAAAATGATTCAAAATGTGAAATGGATCGTGCCTCATGTTGAATAACCACTTTTTAACCCCTCAGAGTGACCAAAATTGCCATTTTTACAGAGTTTTGCTTACACAAAAGCTTCAATTTTGACCAATTTCAGGCACATAAATGACTTTAAACACACTTTTTTTAGTTGAAAAAGTCATAATTCACATCCAACAGTCGTTTGGAGTCAAAAGATTAAATGTTAAAATTTCAATGATATGGACCATTTTGGGGACGTTCGACAGGTCCGGAGTCATCGTTTTTCATCAGAAAATGAATTTTTCGGACTATACCAAAAATGATTCAAAATGTCAAATGGATCGTGCCTCATGTTGAATAACCACTTTTTAACCCCTCAGAGTGACCAAAATTGCCATTTTTACAGAGTTTTGCTTACACAAAAGCTTCAATTTTGACCAATTTCAGGCACATAAATGACTTTAAACACACTTATTTTAGTTGAAAAAGTCCTAATTCACATCCAACAGTCGTTTGGAGTCAAAAGATTAAATGTTAAAATTTCATCGATATGGACCATTTTGGGGACGTTCGACAGGTCCGGAGTCATCGTTTTTCATCAGAAAATGAATTTTTCGGACTATACCAAAAATGATTCAAAATGTCAAATAGATTGTGCCTCATGTTGAATAACCACTTTTTAACCCCTCAGAGTGACCAAAATTGCCATTTTTACAGAGTTTTGCTTACACAAAAGCTTCAATTTTGACCAATTTCAGGCACATAAATGACTTTAAACACACTTATTTTAGTTGAAAAAGACTTAATTCACATCCAACAGTCGTTTGGAGTCAAAAGATTAAATGTTAAAATTTCATCGATATGGACCATTTTGGGGACATTCGACAGGTCCGGAGTCATCGTTTTTCATCAGAAAATGAATTTTTCGGACTATACCAAAAATGATTCAAAATGTCAAATGGATCGTGCCTCATGTTGAATAACCACTTTTTAACCCCTCAGAGTGACCAAAATTGCCATTTTTACAGAGTTTTGCTTACACAAAAGCTTCAATTTTGACCAATTTCAGGCACATAAATGACTTTAAACACACTTATTTTAGTTGAAAAAGACTTAATTCACATCCAACAGTCGTTTGGAGTCAAAAGATTAAATGTTAAAATGTCATCGATATGGACCATTTTGGGGACATTCGACAGGTCCGGAGTCATCGTTTTTCATCAGAAAATGAATTTTTCGGACTATACCAAAAATGATTCAAAATGTGAAATGGATCGTTCCTCATGTTGAATAACCACTTTTTAACCCCTCAGAGTGACCAAAATTGCCATTTTTACAGAGTTTTGCTTACACAAAAGCTTCAATTTTGACCAATTTCAGGCACATAAATGACTTTAAACACACTTATTTTAGTTGAAAAAGTCATAATTCACATCCAACAGTCGTTTGGAGTCAAAAGATTAAATGTTAAAATTTCAGCGATATGGACCATTTTGGGGACGTTCGACAGGTCCGGAGTCATCGTTTTTCATCAGAAAATGAATTTTTCGGACTATACCAAAAATGATTCAAAATGTCAAATGGATCGTGCCTCATGTTGAATAACCACTTTTTAACCCCTCAGAGTGACCAAAATTGCCATTTTTACAGAGTTTTGCTTACACAAAAGCTTCAATTTTGACCAATTTCAGGCACATAAATGACTTTAAACACACTTATTTTAGTTGAAAAAGTCCTAATTCACATCCAACAGTCGTTTGGAGTCAAAAGATTAAATGTTAAAATTTCATCGATATGGACCATTTTGGGGACGTTCGACAGGTCCGGAGTCATCGTTTTTCATCAGAAAATGAATTTTTCGGACTATACCAAAAATGATTCAAAATGTCAAATAGATTGTGCCTCATGTTGAATAACCACTTTTTAACCCCTCAGAGTGACCAAAATTGCCATTTTTACAGAGTTTTGCTTACACAAAAGCTTCAATTTTGACCAATTTCAGGCACATAAATGACTTTAAACACACTTATTTTAGTTGAAAAAGACTTAATTCACATCCAACAGTCGTTTGGAGTCAAAAGATTAAATGTTAAAATTTCATCGATATGGACCATTTTGGGGACGTTCGACAGGTCCGGAGTCATCGTTTTTCATCAGAAAATGAATTTTTCGGACTATATCAAAAATGATTCAAAATGCCAAAGTGATCGTGCCTCATGTTGAATAACGACTTTTTAACCCCTCAGAGTGACCAAAATTGCCATTTTTACAGAGTTTTGCTTACTCAAAAGCTTCAATTTTGACCAATTTCAGGCACATAAATGACTTTAAACACACTTATTTTAGTTGAAAAAGTCCTAATTCACATCCAACAGTCGTTTGGAGTCAAAAGATTAAATGTTAAAATTTCATCGATATGGACCATTTTGGGGACGTTCGACAGGTCCGGAGTCATCGTTTTTCATCAGAAAATGAATTTTTCGCACTATACCAAAAATGATTCAAAATGTCAAATTGATCGTGCCTCATGTTGAATAACCACTTTTTAACCCCTCAGAGTGACCAAAATTGCCATTGTTACAGAGTTTTGCTTACACAAAAGCTTCAATTTTGACCAATTTCAGGCACATAAATGACTTTAAACACACTTGTTTTAGTTGAAAAAGACTTAATTCACATCCAACAGTCGTTTGGAGTCAAAAGATTAAATGTTAAAATTTCATCGATATGGACCATTTTGGGGGCGTTCGACAGGTCCGGAGTCATCGTTTTTCATCAGAAAATGAATTTTTCGGACTATACCAAAAATGATTCAAAATGTCAAATGGATCGTGCCTCATGTTGAATAACCACTTTTTAACCCCTCAGAGTGACCAAAATTGCCATTTTTACAGAGTTTTGCTTACACAAAAGCTTCAATTTTGACCAATTTCAGGCACATAAATGACTTTAAACACACTTATTTTAGTTGAAAAAGTCCTAATTCACATCCAACAGTCGTTTGGAGTCAAAAGATTAAATGTTAAAATTTCATCGATATGGACCATTTTGGGGACGTTCGACAGGTCCGGAGTCATCGTTTTTCATCAGAAAATGAATTTTTCGGACTATACCAAAAATGATTCAAAATGTCAAATGGATTGTGCCTCATGTTGAATAACCACTTTTTAACCCCTCAGAGTGACCAAAATTGCCATTTTTACAGAGTTTTGCTTACACAAAAGCTTCAATTTTGACCAATTTCAGGCACATAAATGACTTTAAACACACTTATTTTAGTTGAAAAAGACTTAATTCACATCCAACAGTCGTTTGGAGTCAAAAGATTAAATGTTAAAATTTCATCGATATGGACCATTTTGGGGACATTCGACAGGTCCGGAGTCATCGTTTTTCATCAGAAAATGAATTTTTCGGACTATACCAAAAATGATTCAAAATGTCAAATGGATCGTGCCTCATGTTGAATAACCACTTTTTAACCCCTCAGAGTGACCAAAATTGCCATTTTTACAGAGTTTTGCTTACACAAAAGCTTCAATTTTGACCAATTTCAGGCACATAAATGACTTTAAACACACTTATTTTAGTTGAAAAAGTCATAATTCACATCCAACAGTCGTTTGGAGTCAAAAGATTAAATGTTAAAATTTCAACGATATGGACCATTTTGGGGACGTTCGACAGGTCCGGAGTCATCGTTTTTCATCAGAAAATGAATTTTTCGGACTATACCAAAAATGATTCAAAATGTCAAATGGATCGTGCCTCATGTTGAATAACCACTTTTAACCCCTCAGAGTGACCAAAATTGCCATTTTTACAGAGTTTTGCTTACACAAAAGCTTCAATTTTGACCAATTTCAGGCACATAAATGACTTTAAACACACTTATTTTAGTTGAAAAAGTCCGAATTCACATCCAACAGTCGTTTGGAGTCAAAAGATTAAATGTTAAAATTTCATCGATATGGACCATTTTGGGGACGTTCGACAGGTCCGGAGTCATCGTTTTTCATCAGAAAATGAATTTTTCGGACTATACCAAAAATGATTCAAAATGTCAAATAGATTGTGCCTCATGTTGAATAACCACTTTTTACCCCTCAGAGTGACCAAAATTGCCATTTTTACAGAGTTTTGCTTACACAAAAGCTTCAATTTTGACAAATTTCAGGCACATAAATGACTTTAAACACACTTATTTTAGTTGAAAAAGACTTAATTCACATCCAACAGTCGTTTGGAGTCAAAAGATTAAACTGTTAAAATTTCATCGATATGGACCATTTTGGGGACATTCGACAGGTCCGGAGTCATCGTTTTTCATCAGAAAATGAATTTTTCGGACTATACCAAAAATGATTCAAAATGTCAAATGGATCGTGCCTCATGTTGAATAACCACTTTTTAACCCCTCAGAGTGACCAAAATTGCCATTTTTACAGAGTTTTGCTTACACAAAAGCTTCAATTTGACCAATTTCAGGCACATAAATGACTTTAAACACACTTATTTTAGTTGAAAAAGTCATAATTCACATCCAACAGTCGTTGGAGTCAAAAGATTAAATGTTAAAATTTCAACGATATGGACCATTTTGGGGACGTTCGACAGGTCCGGAGTCATCGTTTTTCATCAGAAAATGATTTTTCGGACTGTACCAAAAATGATTCAAAATGTCAAATGGATCGTGCCTCATGTTGAATAACCACTTTTTAACCCCTCAGAGTGACCAAAATTGCCATTTTTACAGAGTTTTGCTGACACAAAAGCTTCAATTTTGACCAATTTCAGGCACATAAATGACTTTAAACACACTTATTTTAGTTGAAAAAGACTTAATTCACATCCAACAGTCGTTTGGAGTCAAAAGATTAAATGTTAAAATTTCATCGATATGGACCATTTTTGGGGACGTTCGACAGGTCCGGAGTCATCGTTTTTCATCAGAAAATGAATTTTTCGGACTATATCAAAAATGATTCAAAATGCCAAAGTGATCGTGCCTCATGTTGAATAAACACTTTTTAACCCCCTCAGAGTGACCAAAATTGCCATTTTTACAGAGTTTTGCTTACTCAAAAGATTCAATTTTGACCCAATTTCAGGCACATAAAGTACTTTAAACACACTTATTTTAGTTGAAAAAGACTTAATTCACATCCAACAGTCGTTTTGGGTCAAAATATTAAATGTTAAAATTTCATCGATATGGACCATTTTGGGGACATTCGACAGGTCCGGAGTCATCGTTTTTCATCAGAAAATGAATTTTTCGGACTATACCAAAAATGATTCAAAATGTCAAATGGATCGTGCCTCATGTTGAATAACCACTTTTTAACCCCTCAGAGTGACCAAAATTGCCATTTTTACAGAGTTTTGCTTACACAAAGCTTCAATTTTGACCAATTTCAGGCACATAAATGACTTTATGTGCCTGAAATTGGTCAAAATTGCCATTTTTACGGAGTTTTGCTTACACAAAAGCTTCAATTTTGGAAAGGGGCGACCATTCGGTCCCCCCGAACGTATGGTTGAGTACCACGAGCCCCCCGGGAAGCCATTTTTTGGGCGGGAGGCGAGCCTCGGCTGGTATGCCCGAAGCGGCGTAGCCGGGGCGCGCTTTTTCCCGCCCTAGAGTGGGCTGGCCTAGACACTGACGCGGCCGGCCACGCCCTAGATTGTGCCTCATGTTGAATAACCACTTTTTAACCCCTCAGAGTGACCAAAATTGCCATTGTTACAGAGTTTTGCTTACACAAAAGCTTCAATTTAGACCAATTTCAGGCACATAAATGACTTTAAACACACTTGTTTTAGTTGAAAAAGACTTAATTCACATCCAACAGTCGTTTGGAGTCAAAAGATTAAATGTTAAAATTTCATCGATATGGACCATTTTGGGGACGTTCGACAGGTCCGGAGTCATCGTTTTTCATCAGAAAATGAATTTTTCGGACTATACCAAAAATGATTCAAAATGTCAAATGGATCGTGCCTCATGTTGAATAACCACTTTTTAACCCCTCAGAGTGACCAAAATTGCCATTTTTACAGAGTTTTGCTTACACAAAAGCTTCAATTTTGACCAATTTCAGGCACATAAATGACTTTAAACACACTTATTTTAGTTGAAAAAGTCCTAATTCACATCCAACAGTCGTTTGGAGTCAAAAGATTAAATGTTAAAATTTCATCGATATGGACCATTTTGGGGACGTTCGACAGGTCCGGAGTCATCGTTTTTCATCAGAAAATGAATTTTTCGGACTATACCAAAAATGATTCAAAATGTCAAATAGATTGTGCCTCATGTTGAATAACCACTTTTTAACCCCTCAGAGTGACCAAAATTGCCATTTTTACAGAGTTTTGCTTACACAAAAGCTTCAATTTTGACCAATTTCAGGCACATAAATGACTTTAAACACACTTATTTTAGTTGAAAAAGACTTAATTCACATCCAACAGTCGTTTGGAGTCAAAAGATTAAATGTTAAAATTTCATCGATATGGACCATTTTGGGGACGTTCGACAGGTCCGGAGTCATCGTTTTTCATCAGAAAATGAATTCTTCGGACTATACCAAAAATGATTCAAAATGTGAAATGGATCGTGCCTCATGTTGAATAACCACTTTTTAACCCCTCAGAGTGACCAAAATTGCCATTTTTACAGAGTTTTGCTTACACAAAAGCTTCAATTTTGACCAATTTCAGGCACATAAATGACTTTAAACACACTTTTTTTAGTTGAAAAAGTCATAATTCACATCCAACAGTCGTTTGGAGTCAAAAGATTAAATGTTAAAATTTCAATGATATGGACCATTTTGGGGACGTTCGACAGGTCCGGAGTCATCGTTTTTCATCAGAAAATGAATTTTTCGGACTATACCAAAAATGATTCAAAATGTCAAATGGATCGTGCCTCATGTTGAATAACCACTTTTTAACCCCTCAGAGTGACCAAAATTGCCATTTTTACAGAGTTTTGCTTACACAAAAGCTTCAATTTTGACCAATTTCAGGCACATAAATGACTTTAAACACACTTATTTTAGTTGAAAAAGTCCTAATTCACATCCAACAGTCGTTTGGAGTCAAAAGATTAAATGTTAAAATTTCATCGATATGGACCATTTTGGGGACGTTCGACAGGTCCGGAGTCATCGTTTTTCATCAGAAAATGAATTTTTCGGACTATACCAAAAATGATTCAAAATGTCAAATAGATTGTGCCTCATGTTGAATAACCACTTTTTAACCCCTCAGAGTGACCAAAATTGCCATTTTTACAGAGTTTTGCTTACACAAAAGCTTCAATTTTGACCAATTTCAGGCACATAAATGACTTTAAACACACTTATTTTAGTTGAAAAAGACTTAATTCACATCCAACAGTCGTTTGGAGTCAAAAGATTAAATGTTAAAATTTCATCGATATGGACCATTTTGGGGACATTCGACAGGTCCGGAGTCATCGTTTTTCATCAGAAAATGAATTTTTCGGACTATACCAAAAATGATTCAAAATGTCAAATGGATCGTGCCTCATGTTGAATAACCACTTTTTAACCCCTCAGAGTGACCAAAATTGCCATTTTTACAGAGTTTTGCTTACACAAAAGCTTCAATTTTGACCAATTTCAGGCACATAAATGACTTTAAACACACTTATTTTAGTTGAAAAAGACTTAATTCACATCCAACAGTCGTTTGGAGTCAAAAGATTAAATGTTAAAATGTCATCGATATGGACCATTTTGGGGACATTCGACAGGTCCGGAGTCATCGTTTTTCATCAGAAAATGAATTTTTCGGACTATACCAAAAATGATTCAAAATGTGAAATGGATCGTTCCTCATGTTGAATAACCACTTTTTAACCCCTCAGAGTGACCAAAATTGCCATTTTTACAGAGTTTTGCTTACACAAAAGCTTCAATTTTGACCAATTTCAGGCACATAAATGACTTTAAACACACTTATTTTAGTTGAAAAAGTCATAATTCACATCCAACAGTCGTTTGGAGTCAAAAGATTAAATGTTAAAATTTCAGCGATATGGACCATTTTGGGGACGTTCGACAGGTCCGGAGTCATCGTTTTTCATCAGAAAATGAATTTTTCGGACTATACCAAAAATGATTCAAAATGTCAAATGGATCGTGCCTCATGTTGAATAACCACTTTTTAACCCCTCAGAGTGACCAAAATTGCCATTTTTACAGAGTTTTGCTTACACAAAAGCTTCAATTTTGACCAATTTCAGGCACATAAATGACTTTAAACACACTTATTTTAGTTGAAAAAGTCCTAATTCACATCCAACAGTCGTTTGGAGTCAAAAGATTAAATGTTAAAATTTCATCGATATGGACCATTTTGGGGACGTTCGACAGGTCCGGAGTCATCGTTTTTCATCAGAAAATGAATTTTTCGGACTATACCAAAAATGATTCAAAATGTCAAATAGATTGTGCCTCATGTTGAATAACCACTTTTTAACCCCTCAGAGTGACCAAAATTGCCATTTTTACAGAGTTTTGCTTACACAAAAGCTTCAATTTTGACCAATTTCAGGCACATAAATGACTTTAAACACACTTATTTTAGTTGAAAAAGACTTAATTCACATCCAACAGTCGTTTGGAGTCAAAAGATTAAATGTTAAAATTTCATCGATATGGACCATTTTGGGGACGTTCGACAGGTCCGGAGTCATCGTTTTTCATCAGAAAATGAATTTTTCGGACTATATCAAAAATGATTCAAAATGCCAAAGTGATCGTGCCTCATGTTGAATAACGACTTTTTAACCCCTCAGAGTGACCAAAATTGCCATTTTTACAGAGTTTTGCTTACTCAAAAGCTTCAATTTTGACCAATTTCAGGCACATAAATGACTTTAAACACACTTATTTTAGTTGAAAAAGTCCTAATTCACATCCAACAGTCGTTTGGAGTCAAAAGATTAAATGTTAAAATTTCATCGATATGGACCATTTTGGGGACGTTCGACAGGTCCGGAGTCATCGTTTTTCATCAGAAAATGAATTTTTCGCACTATACCAAAAATGATTCAAAATGTCAAATTGATCGTGCCTCATGTTGAATAACCACTTTTTAACCCCTCAGAGTGACCAAAATTGCCATTTTTACAGAGTTTTGCTTACTCAAAAGTTTAAATTTTGACCAATTTCAGGCACATAAATGACTTTAAACACACTTATTGTAGTTGAAAAAGTCATAATTCACATCCAACAGTTGTTTGGAGTCAAAAGATTAAATGTTAAAATTTCATCGATATGGACCATTTTGGGGACGTTCGACAGGTCCGGAGTTATCGTTTTTCATCAGAAAATGAATTTTTCGGACTATACCAAAAATGATTCAAAATGTCAAATAGATCGTGCCTCATGTTGAATAACCACTTTTTAACCCCTCAGAGTGACCAAAATTGCCATTTTTACAGAGTTTTGCTTACTCAAAAGCTTCAATTTTGACCAATTTCAGGCACGTAAATGACTTTAAACACACTTATTTTAGTTGAAAAAGACTTAATTCACATCCAACAGTGGTTTGGAGTCAAAAGATTAAATGTTAAAATTTCATCAATATGGACCATTTTGGGGACGTTCGACAGGTCCGGAGTCATCGTTTTTCATCAGAAAATGAATTTTTCGGACTGTACCAAAAATGATTCAAAACGTCAAATGGATCGTGCCTCACGTTGAATAACCACTTTTTAACCCCTCAAAGTGACCAAAATTGCCATTTTTACAGAGTTTTGCTTACACAAAGCTTCAATTTTGACCAATTTCAGGCACATAAATGACTTTATGTGCCTGAAATTGGTCAAAATTGCCATTTTTACGGAGTTTTGCTTACACAAAAGCTTCAATTTTGGAAAAGGGCGACCATTCGGTCCCCCCGAACGTATGGTTGAGTACCACGAGCCCCCCGGGAAGCCATTTTTTGGGCGGGAGGCGAGCCTCGGCTGGTATGCCCGAAGCGGCGTAGCCGGGGCGCGCTTTTTCCCGCCCTAGAGTGGGCTGGCCTAGACACTGACGCGGCCGGCCACGCCCTAGATTGTGCCTCATGTTGAATAACCACTTTTTAACCCCTCAGAGTGACCAAAATTGCCATTGTTACAGAGTTTTGCTTACACAAAAGCTTCAATTTTGACCAATTTCAGGCACATAAATGACTTTAAACACACTTGTTTTAGTTGAAAAAGACTTATTTCACATCCAACAGTCGTTTGGAGTCAAAAGATTAAATGTTAAAATTTCATCGATATGGACCATTTTGGGGACGTTCGACAGGTCCGGAGTCATCGTTTTTCATCAGAAAATGAATTTTTCGGACTATACCAAAAATGATTCAAAATGTCAAATAGATTGTGCCTCATGTTGAATAACCACTTTTTAACCCCTCAGAGTGACCAAAATTGCCATTTTTACAGAGTTTTGCTTACACAAAAGCTTCAATTTTGACCAATTTCAGGCACATAAATGACTTTAAACACACTTATTTTAGTTGAAAAAGACTTAATTCACATCCAACAGTCGTTTGGAGTCAAAAGATTAAATGTTAAAATTTCATCGATATGGACCATTTTGGGGACGTTCGACAGGTCCGGAGTCATCGTTTTTCATCAGAAAATGAATTCTTCGGACTAATCCAAAAATGATTCAAAATGTGAAATGGATCGTGCCTCATGTTGAATAACCACTTTTTAACCCCTCAGAGTGACCAAAATTGCCATTTTTACAGAGTTTTGCTTACACAAAAGCTTCAATTTTGACCAATTTCAGGCACATAAATGACTTTAAACACACTTATTTTAGTTGAAAAAGACTTAATTCACATCCAACAGTCGTTTGGAGTCAAAAGATTAAATGTTAAAATGTCATCGATATGGACCATTTTGGGGACATTCGACAGGTCCGGAGTCATCGTTTTTCATCAGAAAATGAATTTTTCGAACTATACCAAAAATGATTCAAAATGTGAAATGGATCGTTCCTCATGTTGAATAACCACTTTTTAACCCCTCAGAGTGACCAAAATTGCCATTTTTACAGAGTTTTGCTTACACAAAAGCTTCAATTTTGACCAATTTCAGGCACATAAATGACTTTAAACACACTTATTTTAGTTGAAAAAGTCATAATTCACATCCAACAGTCGTTTGGAGTCAAAAGATTAAATGTTAAAATTTCAACGATATGGACCATTTTGGGGACGTTCGACAGGTCCGGAGTCATCGTTTTTCATCAGAAAATGAATTTTTCGGACTATACCAAAAATGATTCAAAATGTCAAATGGATCGTGCCTCATGTTGAATAACCACTTTTTAACCCCTCAGAGTGACCAAAATTGCCATTTTTACAGAGTTTTGCTTACACAAAAGCTTCAATTTTGACCAATTTCAGGCACATAAATGACTTTAAACACACTTATTTTAGTTGAAAAAGTCCTAATTCACATCCAACAGTCGTTTGGAGTCAAAAGATTAAATGTTAAAATTTCATCGATATGGACCATTTTGGGGACGTTCGACAGGTCCGGAGTCATCGTTTTTCATCAGAAAATGAATTTTTCGGACTATACCAAAAATGATTCAAAATGTCAAATAGATTGTGCCTCATGTTGAATAACCACTTTTTAACCCCTCAGAGTGACCAAAATTGCCATTTTTACATAGTTTTGCTTACACAAAAGCTTCAATTTTGACCAATTTCAGGCACATAAATGACTTTAAACACACTTATTTTAGTTGAAAAAGACTTAATTCACATCCAACAGTCGTTTGGAGTCAAAAGATTAAATGTTAAAATTTCATCGATATGGACCATTTTGGGGACATTCGACAGGTCCGGAGTCATCGTTTTTCATCAGAAAATGAATTTTTCGGACTATACCAAAAATGATTCAAAATGTCAAATGGATCGTGCCTCATGTTGAATAACCACTTTTTAACCCCTCAGAGTGACCAAAATTGCCATTTTTACAGAGTTTTGCTTACACAAAAGCTTCAATTTTGACCAATTTCAGGCACATAAATGACTTTAAACACACCTATTTTAGTTGAAAAAGTCATAATTCACATCCAACAGTCGTTTGGAGTCAAAAGATTAAATGTTAAAATTTCAACGATATGGACCATTTTGGGGACGTTCGACAGGTCCGGAGTCATCGTTTTTCATCAGAAAATGAATTTTTCGGACTATACCAAAAATGATTCAAAATGTCAAATGGATCGTGCCTCATGTTGAATAACCACTTTTTAACCCCTCAGAGTGACCAAAATTGCCATTTTTACAGAGTTTTGCTTACACAAAAGCTTCAATTTTGACCAATTTCAGGCACATAAATGACTTTAAACACACTTATTTTAGTTGAAAAAGTCCGAATTCACATCCAACAGTCGTTTGGAGTCAAAAGATTAAATGTTAAAATTTCATCGATATGGACCATTTTGGGGACGTTCGACAGGTCCGGAGTCATCGTTTTTCATCAGAAAATGAATTTTTCGGACTATACCAAAAATGATTCAAAATGTCAAATAGATTGTGCCTCATGTTGAATAACCACTTTTTAACCCCTCAGAGTGACCAAAATTGCCATTTTTACAGAGTTTTGCTTACACAAAAGCTTCAATTTTGACCAATTTCAGGCACATAAATGACTTTAAACACACTTATTTTAGTTGAAAAAGACTTAATTCACATCCAACAGTCGTTTGGAGTCAAAAGATTAAATGTTAAAATTTCATCGATATGGACCATTTTGGGGACATTCGACAGGTCCGGAGTCATCGTTTTTCATCAGAAAATGAATTTTTCGGACTATACCAAAAATGATTCAAAATGTCAAATGGATCGTGCCTCATGTTGAATAACCACTTTTTAACCCCTCAGAGTGACCAAAATTGCCATTTTTACAGAGTTTTGCTTACACAAAAGCTTCAATTTTGACCAATTTCAGGCACATAAATGACTTTAAACACACTTATTTTAGTTGAAAAAGTCATAATTCACATCCAACAGTCGTTTGGAGTCAAAAGATTAAATGTTAAAATTTCAACGATATGGACCATTTTGGGGACGTTCGACAGGTCCGGAGTCATCGTTTTTCATCAGAAAATGAATTTTTCGGACTGTACCAAAAATGATTCAAAATGTCAAATGGATCGTGCCTCATGTTGAATAACCACTTTTTAACCCCTCAGAGTGACCAAAATTGCCATTTTTACAGAGTTTTGCTTACACAAAAGCTTCAATTTTGACCAATTTCAGGCACATAAATGACTTTAAACACACTTATTTTAGTTGAAAAAGACTTAATTCACATCCAACAGTCGTTTGGAGTCAAAAGATTAAATGTTAAAATTTCATCGATATGGACCATTTTGGGGACGTTCGACAGGTCCGGAGTCATCGTTTTTCATCAGAAAATGAATTTTTCGGACTATATCAAAAATGATTCAAAATGCCAAAGTGATCGTGCCTCATGTTGAATAAACACTTTTTAACCCCTCAGAGTGACCAAAATTGCCATTTTTACAGAGTTTTGCTTACTCAAAAGATTCAATTTTGACCAATTTCAGGCACATAAAGTACTTTAAACACACTTATTTTAGTTGAAAAAGACTTAATTCACATCCAACAGTCGTTTTGGGTCAAAATATTAAATGTTAAAATTTCATCGATATGGACCATTTTGGGGACATTCGACAGGTCCGGAGTCATCGTTTTTCATCAGAAAATGAATTTTTCAGACTATACCAAAAATGATTCAAAATGTCAAATGGATCGTGCCTCATGTTGAATAACCACTTTTTAACCCCTCAGAGTGACCAAAATTGCCATTTTTACAGAGTTTTGCTTACACAAAGCTTCAATTTTGACCAATTTCAGGCACATAAATGACTTTATGTGCCTGAAATTGGTCAAAATTGCCATTTTTACGGAGTTTTGCTTACACAAAAGCTTCAATTTTGGAAAGGGGCGACCATTCGGTCCCCCCGAACGTATGGTTGAGTACCACGAGCCCCCCGGGAAGCCATTTTTTGGGCGGGAGGCGAGCCTCGGCTGGTATGCCCGAAGCGGCGTAGCCGGGGCGCGCTTTTTCCCGCCCTAGAGTGGGCTGGCCTAGACACTGACGCGGCCGGCCACGCCCTAGATTGTGCCTCATGTTGAATAACCACTTTTTAACCCCTCAGAGTGACCAAAATTGCCATTGTTACAGAGTTTTGCTTACACAAAAGCTTCAATTTTGACCAATTTCAGGCACATAAATGACTTTAAACACACTTGTTTTAGTTGAAAAAGACTTAATTCACATCCAACAGTCGTTTGGAGTCAAAAGATTAAATGTTAAAATTTCATCGATATGGACCATTTTGGGGGCGTTCGACAGGTCCGGAGTCATCGTTTTTCATCAGAAAATGAATTTTTCGGACTATACCAAAAATGATTCAAAATGTCAAATGGATCGTGCCTCATGTTGAATAACCACTTTTTAACCCCTCAGAGTGACCAAAATTGCCATTTTTACAGAGTTTTGCTTACACAAAAGCTTCAATTTTGACCAATTTCAGGCACATAAATGACTTTAAACACACTTATTTTAGTTGAAAAAGTCCTAATTCACATCCAACAGTCGTTTGGAGTCAAAAGATTAAATGTTAAAATTTCATCGATATGGACCATTTTGGGGACGTTCGACAGGTCCGGAGTCATCGTTTTTCATCAGAAAATGAATTTTTCGGACTATACCAAAAATGATTCAAAATGTCAAATAGATTGTGCCTCATGTTGAATAACCACTTTTTAACCCCTCAGAGTGACCAAAATTGCCATTTTTACAGAGTTTTGCTTACACAAAAGCTTCAATTTTGACCAATTTCAGGCACATAAATGACTTTAAACACACTTATTTTAGTTGAAAAAGACTTAATTCACATCCAACAGTCGTTTGGAGTCAAAAGATTAAATGTTAAAATTTCATCGATATGGACCATTTTGGGGACGTTCGACAGGTCCGGAGTCATCGTTTTTCATCAGAAAATGAATTCTTCGGACTATACCAAAAATGATTCAAAATGTGAAATGGATCGTGCCTCATGTTGAATAACCACTTTTTAACCCCTCAGAGTGACCAAAATTGCCATTTTTACAGAGTTTTGCTTACACAAAAGCTTCAATTTTGACCAATTTCAGGCACATAAATGACTTTAAACACACTTATTTTAGTTGAAAAAGACTTAATTCACATCCAACAGTCGTTTGGAGTCAAAAGATTAAATGTTAAAATGTCATCGATATGGACCATTTTGGGGACATTCGACAGGTCCGGAGTCATCGTTTTTCATCAGAAAATGAATTTTTCGAACTATACCAAAAATGATTCAAAATGTGAAATGGATCGTTCCTCATGTTGAATAACCACTTTTTAACCCCTCAGAGTGACCAAAATTGCCATTTTTACAGAGTTTTGCTTACACAAAAGCTTCAATTTTGACCAATTTCAGGCACATAAATGACTTTAAACACACTTATTTTAGTTGAAAAAGTCATAATTCACATCCAACAGTCGTTTGGAGTCAAAAGATTAAATGTTAAAATTTCAACGATATGGACCATTTTGGGGACGTTCGACAGGTCCGGAGTCATCGTTTTTCATCAGAAAATGAATTTTTCGGACGATACCAAAAATGATTCAAAATGTCAAATGGATCGTGCCTCATGTTGAATAACCACTTTTTAACCCCTCAGAGTGACCAAAATTGCCATTTTTACAGAGTTTTGCTTACACAAAAGCTTCAATTTTGACCAATTTCAGGCACATAAATGACTTTAAACACACTTATTTTAGTTGAAAAAGTCCTAATTCACATCCAACAGTCGTTTGGAGTCAAAAGATTAAATGTTAAAATTTCATCGATATGGACCATTTTGGGGACGTTCGACAGGTCCGGAGTCATCGTTTTTCATCAGAAAATGAATTTTTCGGACTATACCAAAAATGATTCAAAATGTCAAATAGATTGTGCCTCATGTTGAATAACCACTTTTTAACCCCTCAGAGTGACCAAAATTGCCATTTTTACAGAGTTTTGCTTACACAAAAGCTTCAATTTTGACCAATTTCAGGCACATAAATGACTTTAAACACACTTATTTTAGTTGAAAAAGACTTAATTCACATCCAACAGTCGTTTGGAGTCAAAAGATTAAATGTTAAAATTTCATCGATATGGACCATTTTGGGGACATTCGACAGGTCCGGAGTCATCGTTTTTCATCAGAAAATGAATTTTTCGGACTATACCAAAAATGATTCAAAATGTCAAATGGATCGTGCCTCATGTTGAATAACCACTTTTTAACCCCTCAGAGTGACCAAAATTGCCATTTTTACAGAGTTTTGCTTACACAAAAGCTTCAATTTTGACCAATTTCAGGCACATAAATGACTTTAAACACACTTATTTTAGTTGAAAAAGTCATAATTCACATCCAACAGTCGTTTGGAGTCAAAAGATTAAATGTTAAAATTTCAACGATATGGACCATTTTGGGGACGTTCGACAGGTCCGGAGTCATCGTTTTTCATCAGAAAATGAATTTTTCGGACTATACCAAAAATGATTCAAAATGTCAAATGGATCGTGCCTCATGTTGAATAACCACTTTTTAACCCCTCAGAGTGACCAAAATTGCCATTTTTACAGAGTTTTGCTTACACAAAAGCTTCAATTTTGACCAATTTCAGGCACATAAATGACTTTAAACACACTTATTTTAGTTGAAAAAGTCCGAATTCACATCCAACAGTCGTTTGGAGTCAAAAGATTAAATGTTAAAATTTCATCGATATGGACCATTTTGGGGACGTTCGACAGGTCCGGAGTCATCGTTTTTCATCAGAAAATGAATTTTTCGGACTATACCAAAAATGATTCAAAATGTCAAATAGATTGTGCCTCATGTTGAATAACCACTTTTTAACCCCTCAGAGTGACCAAAATTGCCATTTTTACAGAGTTTTGCTTACACAAAAGCTTCAATTTTGACAAATTTCAGGCACATAAATGACTTTAAACACACTTATTTTAGTTGAAAAAGACTTAATTCACATCCAACAGTCGTTTGGAGTCAAAAGATTAAATGTTAAAATTTCATCGATATGGACCATTTTGGGGACATTCGACAGGTCCGGAGTCATCGTTTTTCATCAGAAAATGAATTTTTCGGACTATACCAAAAATGATTCAAAATGTCAAATGGATCGTGCCTCATGTTGAATAACCACTTTTTAACCCCTCAGAGTGACCAAAATTGCCATTTTTACAGAGTTTTGCTTACACAAAAGCTTCAATTTTGACCAATTTCAGGCACATAAATGACTTTAAACACACTTATTTTAGTTGAAAAAGTCATAATTCACATCCAACAGTCGTTTGGAGTCAAAAGATTAAATGTTAAAATTTCAACGATATGGACCATTTTGGGGACGTTCGACAGGTCCGGAGTCATCGTTTTTCATCAGAAAATGAATTTTTCGGACTGTACCAAAAATGATTCAAAATGTCAAATGGATCGTGCCTCATGTTGAATAACCACTTTTTAACCCCTCAGAGTGACCAAAATTGCCATTTTTACAGAGTTTTGCTGACACAAAAGCTTCAATTTTGACCAATTTCAGGCACATAAATGACTTTAAACACACTTATTTTAGTTGAAAAAGACTTAATTCACATCCAACAGTCGTTTGGAGTCAAAAGATTAAATGTTAAAATTTCATCGATATGGACCATTTTGGGGACGTTCGACAGGTCCGGAGTCATCGTTTTTCATCAGAAAATGAATTTTTCGGACTATACCAAAAATGATTCAAAATGTCAAATGGATCGTGCCTCATGTTGAATAACCACTTTTTAACCCCTCAGAGTGACCAAAATTGCCATTTTTACAGAGTTTTGCTTACACAAAGCTTCAATTTTGACCAATTTCAGGCACATAAATGACTTTATGTGCCTGAAATTGGTCAAAATTGCCATTTTTACGGAGTTTTGCTTACACAAAAGCTTCAATTTTGGAAAGGGGCGACCATTCGGTCCCCCCGAATGTATGGTTGAGTACCACGAGCCCCCCGGGAAGCCATTTTTTGGGCGGGAGGCGAGCCTCGGCTGGTATGCCCGAAGCGGCGTAGCCGGGGCGCGCTTTTTCCCGCCCTAGAGTGGGCTGGCCTAGACACTGACGCGGCCGGCCACGCCCTAGATTGTGCCTCATGTTGAATAACCACTTTTTAACCCCTCAGAGTGACCAAAATTGCCATTGTTACAGAGTTTTGCTTACACAAAAGCTTCAATTTAGACCAATTTCAGGCACATAAATGACTTTAAACACACTTGTTTTAGTTGAAAAAGACTTAATTCACATCCAACAGTCGTTTGGAGTCAAAAGATTAAATGTTAAAATTTCATCGATATGGACCATTTTGGGGACGTTCGACAGGTCCGGAGTCATCGTTTTTCATCAGAAAATGAATTTTTCGGACTATACCAAAAATGATTCAAAATGTCAAATGGATCGTGCCTCATGTTGAATAACCACTTTTTAACCCCTCAGAGTGACCAAAATTGCCATTTTTACAGAGTTTTGCTTACACAAAAGCTTCAATTTTGACCAATTTCAGGCACATAAATGACTTTAAACACACTTATTTTAGTTGAAAAAGTCCTAATTCACATCCAACAGTCGTTTGGAGTCAAAAGATTAAATGTTAAAATTTCAATGATATGGACCATTTTGGGGACGTTCGACAGGTCCGGAGTCATCGTTTTTCATCAGAAAATGAATTTTTCGGACTATACCAAAAATGATTCAAAATGTCAAATGGATCGTGCCTCATGTTGAATAACCACTTTTTAACCCCTCAGAGTGACCAAAATTGCCATTTTTACAGAGTTTTGCTTACACAAAAGCTTCAATTTTGACCAATTTCAGGCACATAAATGACTTTAAACACACTTATTTTAGTTAAAAAAGTCCTAATTCACATCCAACAGTCGTTTGGAGTCAAAAGATTAAATGTTAAAATTTCATCGATATGGACCATTTTGGGGACGTTCGACAGGTCCGGAGTCATCGTTTTTCATCAGAAAATGAATTTTTCGGACTATACCAAAAATGATTCAAAATGTCAAATAGATTGTGCCTCATGTTGAATAACCACTTTTTAACCCCTCAGAGTGACCAAAATTGCCATTTTTACAGAGTTTTGCTTACACAAAAGCTTCAATTTTGACCAATTTCAGGCACATAAATGACTTTAAACACACTTATTTTAGTTGAAAAAGACTTAATTCACATCCAACAGTCGTTTGGAGTCAAAAGATTAAATGTTAAAATTTCAATGATATGGACCATTTTGGGGACGTTCGACAGGTCCGGAGTCATCGTTTTTCATCAGAAAATGAATTTTTCGGACTATACCAAAAATGATTCAAAATGTCAAATGGATCGTGCCTCATGTTGAATAACCACTTTTTAACCCCTCAGAGTGACCAAAATTGCCATTTTTACAGAGTTTTGCTTACACAAAAGCTTCAATTTTGACCAATTTCAGGCACATAAATGACTTTAAACACACTTATTTTAGTTGAAAAAGTCCTAATTCACATCCAACAGTCGTTTGGAGTCAAAAGATTAAATGTTAAAATTTCATCGATATGGACCATTTTGGGGACGTTCGACAGGTCCGGAGTCATCGTTTTTCATCAGAAAATGAATTTTTCGGACTATACCAAAAATGATTCAAAATGTCAAATAGATTGTGCCTCATGTTGAATAACCACTTTTTAACCCCTCAGAGTGACCAAAATTGCCATTTTTACAGAGTTTTGCTTACACAAAAGCTTCAATTTTGACCAATTTCAGGCACATAAATGACTTTAAACACACTTATTTTAGTTGAAAAAGACTTAATTCACATCCAACAGTCGTTTGGAGTCAAAAGATTAAATGTTAAAATTTCATCGATATGGACCATTTTGGGGACGTTCGACAGGTCCGGAGTCATCGTTTTTCATCAGAAAATGAATTTTTCGGACTGTACCAAAAATGATTCAAAATGTCAAATGGATCGTGCCTCATGTTGAATAACCACTTTTTAACCCCTCAGAGTGACCAAAATTGCCATTTTTACAGAGTTTTGCTTACACAAAAGCTTCAATTTTGACCAATTTCAGGCACATAAATGACTTTAAACACACTTATTTTAGTTGAAAAAGACTTAATTCACATCCAACAGTCGTTTGGAGTCAAAAGATTAACTGTTAAAATTTCAATGATATGGACCATTTTGGGGACGTTCGACAGGTCCGGAGTCATCGTTTTTCATCAGAAAATGAATTTTTCGGACTATACCAAAAATGATTCAAAATGTCAAATGGATCGTGCCTCATGTTGAATAACCACTTTTTAACCCCTCAGAGTGACCAAAATTGCCATTTTTACAGAGTTTTGCTTACACAAAAGCTTCAATTTTGACCAATTTCAGGCACATAAATGACTTTAAACACACTTATTTTAGTTGAAAAAGTCCTAATTCACATCCAACAGTCGTTTGGAGTCAAAAGATTAAATGTTAAAATTTCATCGATATGGACCATTTTGGGGACGTTCGACAGGTCCGGAGTCATCGTTTTTCATCAGAAAATGAATTTTTCGGACTATACCAAAAATGATTCAAAATGTCAAATAGATTGTGCCTCATGTTGAATAACCACTTTTTAACCCCTCAGAGTGACCAAAATTGCCATTTTTACAGAGTTTTGCTTACACAAAAGCTTCAATTTTGACCAATTTCAGGCACATAAATGACTTTAAACACACTTATTTTAGTTGAAAAAGACTTAATTCACATCCAACAGTCGTTTGGAGTCAAAAGATTAAATGTTAAAATTTCATCGATATGGACCATTTTGGGGACATTCGACAGGTCCGGAGTCATCGTTTTTCATCAGAAAATGAATTTTTCGGACTATACCAAAAATGATTCAAAATGTCAAATGGATCGTGCCTCATGTTGAATAACCACTTTTTAACCCCTCAGAGTGACCAAAATTGCCATTTTTACAGAGTTTTGCTTACACAAAAGCTTCAATTTTGACCAATTTCAGGCACATAAATGACTTTAAACACACTTATTTTAGTTGAAAAAGACTTAATTCACATCCAACAGTCGTTTGGAGTCAAAAGATTAAATGTTAAAATGTCATCGATATGGACCATTTTGGGGACATTCGACAGGTCCGGAGTCATCGTTTTTCATCAGAAAATGAATTTTTCGGACTATACCAAAAATGATTCAAAATGTGAAATGGATCGTTCCTCATGTTGAATAACCACTTTTTAACCCCTCAGAGTGACCAAAATTGCCATTTTTACAGAGTTTTGCTTACACAAAAGCTTCAATTTTGACCAATTTCAGGCACATAAATGACTTTAAACACACTTATTTTAGTTGAAAAAGTCATAATTCACATCCAACAGTCGTTTGGAGTCAAAAGATTAAATGTTAAAATTTCAGCGATATGGACCATTTTGGGGACGTTCGACAGGTCCGGAGTCATCGTTTTTCATCAGAAAATGAATTTTTCGGACTATACCAAAAATGATTCAAAATGTCAAATGGATCGTGCCTCATGTTGAATAACCACTTTTTAACCCCTCAGAGTGACCAAAATTGCCATTTTTACAGAGTTTTGCTTACACAAAAGCTTCAATTTTGACCAATTTCAGGCACATAAATGACTTTAAACACACTTATTTTAGTTGAAAAAGTCCTAATTCACATCCAACAGTCGTTTGGAGTCAAAAGATTAAATGTTAAAATTTCATCGATATGGACCATTTTGGGGACGTTCGACAGGTCCGGAGTCATCGTTTTTCATCAGAAAATGAATTTTTCGGACTATACCAAAAATGATTCAAAATGTCAAATAGATTGTGCCTCATGTTGAATAACCACTTTTTAACCCCTCAGAGTGACCAAAATTGCCATTTTTACAGAGTTTTGCTTACACAAAAGCTTCAATTTTGACCAATTTCAGGCACATAAATGACTTTAAACACACTTATTTTAGTTGAAAAAGACTTAATTCACATCCAACAGTCGTTTGGAGTCAAAAGATTAAATGTTAAAATTTCATCGATATGGACCATTTTGGGGACGTTCGACAGGTCCGGAGTCATCGTTTTTCATCAGAAAATGAATTTTTCGGACTATATCAAAAATGATTCAAAATGCCAAAGTGATCGTGCCTCATGTTGAATAACGACTTTTTAACCCCTCAGAGTGACCAAAATTGCCATTTTTACAGAGTTTTGCTTACTCAAAAGCTTCAATTTTGACCAATTTCAGGCTCATAAATGACTTTAAACACACTTATTTTAGTTGAAAAAGACCTAATTCACATCCAACAGTCGTTTGGAGTCAAAAGATTAAATGTTAAAATTTCATCGATATGGACCATTTTGGGGACGTTCGACAGGTCCGGAGTCATCGTTTTTCATCAGAAAATGAATTTTTCGCACTATACCAAAAATGATTCAAAATGTCAAATTGATCGTGCCTCATGTTGAATAACCACTTTTTAACCCCTCAGAGTGACCAAAATTGCCATTTTTACAGAGTTTTGCTTACTCAAAAGTTTAAATTTTGACCAATTTCAGGCACATAAATGACTTTAAACACACTTATTTTAGTTGAAAAAGTCATAATTCACATCCAACAGTTGTTTGGAGTCAAAAGATTAAATGTTAAAATTTCATCGATATGGACCATTTTGGGGACGTTCGACAGGTCCGGAGTTATCGTTTTTCATCAGAAAATGAATTTTTCGGACTATACCAAAAATGATTCAAAATGTCAAATAGATCGTGCCTCATGTTGAATAACCACTTTTTAACCCCTCAGAGTGACCAAAATTGCCATTTTTACAGAGTTTTGCTTACTCAAAAGCTTCAATTTTGACCAATTTCAGGCACGTAAATGACTTTAAACACACTTATTTTAGTTGAAAAAGACTTAATTCACATCCAACAGTGGTTTGGAGTCAAAAGATTAAATGTTAAAATTTCATCAATATGGACCATTTTGGGGACGTTCGACAGGTCCGGAGTCATCGTTTTTCATCATAAAATGAATTTTTCGGACTGTACCAAAAATGATTCAAAACGTCAAATGGATCGTGCCTCATGTTGAATAACCACTTTTTAACCCCTCAAAGTGACCAAAATTGCCATTTTTACAGAGTTTTGCTTACACAAAAGCTTCAATTTTGACCAATTTCAGGCAAATAAATGACTTTAAACACACTTATTTTAGTTGAAAAAGACTTAATTCACATTCAACAGTCGTTTGGAGTCAAAAGATTAAATGTTAAAATTTCATCGATATGGACCATTTTGGGGACGTTCGACAGGTCCGGAGTCATCGTTTTTCATCAGAAAATGAATTTTTGGACTATACCAAAAATGATTCAAAATGTCAAATGGATCGTGCCTCATGTTGAATAACCACTTTTTAACCCCTCAGAGTGACCAAAATTGCCATTTTTACAGAGTTTTGCTTACACAAAAGCTTCAATTTTGACCAATTTCAGGCACATAAATGACTTTAAACACACTTATTTTAGTTGAAAAAGACTTAATTCACATCCAACAGTCGTTTGGAGTCAAAAGATTAAATGTTAAAATTTCATCGATATGGACCATTTTGGGGACATTCGACAGGTCCGGAGTCATCGTTTTTCATCAGAAAATGAATTTTTCGGACAATACCAAAAATGATTCAAAATGTCAAATGGATTGTGCCTCATGTTGAATAACCACTTTTTAACCCCTCAGAGTGACCAAAATTGCCATTTTTACAGAGTTTTGCTTACACAAAAGCTTCAATTTTGACCAATTTCAGGCACATAAATGACTTTAAACACACTTATTTTAGTTGAAAAAGACTTAATTCACATCCAACAGTCGTTTGGAGTCAAAAGATTAAATGTTAAAATGTCATCGATATGGACCATTTTGGGGACATTCGACAGGTCCGTAGTCATCGTTTTTCATCAGAAAATGAATTTTTCGGACTATACCAAAAATGATTCAAAATGTGAAATGGATCGTTCCTCATGTTGAATAACCACTTTTTAACCCCTCAGAGTGACCAAAATTGCCATTTTTACAGAGTTTTGCTTACACAAAAGCTTCAATTTTGACCAATTTCAGGCACATAAATGACTTTAAACACACTTATTTTAGTTGAAAAAGTCATAATTCACATCCAACAGTCGTTTGGAGTCAAAAGATTAAATGTTAAAATTTCAGCGATATGGACCATTTTGGGGACGTTCGACAGGTCCGGAGTCATCGTTTTTCATCAGAAAATGAATTTTTCGGACTATACCAAAAATGATTCAAAATGTCAAATGGATCGTGCCTCATGTTGAATAACCACTTTTTAACCCCTCAGAGTGACCAAAATTGCCATTTTTACAGAGTTTTGCTTACACAAAAGCTTCAATTTTGACCAATTTCAGGCACATAAATGACTTTAAACACACTTATTTTAGTTGAAAAAGTCCTAATTCACATCCAACAGTCGTTTGGAGTCAAAAGATTAAATGTTAAAATTTCATCGATATGGACCATTTTGGGGACGTTCGACAGGTCCGGAGTCATCGTTTTTCATCAGAAAATGAATTTTTCGGACTATACCAAAAATGATTCAAAATGTCAAATAGATTGTGCCTCATGTTGAATAACCACTTTTTAACTCCTCAGAGTGACCAAAATTGCCATTTTTACAGAGTTTTGCTTACACAAAAGCTTCAATTTTGACCAATTTCAGGCACATGAATGACTTTAAACACACTTATTTTAGTTGAAAAAGACTTAATTCACATCCAACAGTCGTTTGGAGTCAAAAGATTAAATGTTAAAATTTCATCGATATGGACCATTTTGGGGACGTTCGACAGGTCCGGAGTCATCGTTTTTCATCAGAAAATGAATTTTTCGGACTATATCAAAAATGATTCAAAATGCCAAAGTGATCGTGCCTCATGTTGAATAACGACTTTTTAACCCCTCAAAGTGACCAAAATTGCCATTTTTACAGAGTTTTGCTTACTCAAAAGCTTCAATTTTGACCAATTTCAGGCACATAAATGACTTTAAACACACTTATTTTAGTTGAAAAAGTCCTAATTCACATCCAACAGTCGTTTGGAGTCAAAAGATTAAATGTTAAAATTTCATCGATATGGACCATTTTGGGGACGTTCGACAGGTCCGGAGTCATCGTTTTTCATCAGAAAATGAATTTTTCGCACTATACCAAAAATGATTCAAAATGTCAAATTGATCGTGCCTCATGTTGAATAACCACTTTTTAACCCCTCAGAGTGACCAAAATTGCCATTTTTACAGAGTTTTGCTTACTCAAAAGTTTAAATTTTGACCAATTTCAGGCACATAAATGACTTTAAACACACTTATTTTAGTTGAAAAAGTCATAATTCACATCCAACAGTTGTTTGGAGTCAAAAGATTAAATTTTAAAATTTCATCGATATGGACCATTTTGGGGACGTTCGACAGGTCCGGAGTTATCGTTTTTCATCAGAAAATGAATTTTTCGGACTATACCAAAAATGATTCAAAATGTCAAATAGATCGTGCCTCATGTTGAATAACCACTTTTTAACCCCTCAGAGTGACCAAAATTGCCATTTTTACAGAGTTTTGCTTACTCAAAAGCTTCAATTTTGACCAATTTCAGGCACATAAATGACTTTAAACACACTTATTTTAGTTGAAAAAGACTTAATTCACATCCAACAGTCGTTTGGAGTCAAAAGATTAAATGTTAAAATGTCATCGATATGGACCATTTTGGGGACATTCGACAGGTCCGTAGTCATCGTTTTTCATCAGAAAATGAATTTTTCGGACTATACCAAAAATGATTCAAAATGTGAAATGGATCGTTCCTCATGTTGAATAACCACTTTTTAACCCCTCAGAGTGACCAAAATTGCCATTTTTACAGAGTTTTGCTTACACAAAAGCTTCAATTTTGACCAATTTCAGGCACATAAATGACTTTAAACACACTTATTTTAGTTGAAAAAGTCATAATTCACATCCAACAGTCGTTTGGAGTCAAAAGATTAAATGTTAAAATTTCAGCGATATGGACCATTTTGGGGACGTTCGACAGGTCCGGAGTCATCGTTTTTCATCAGAAAATGAATTTTTCGGACTATACCAAAAATGATTCAAAATGTCAAATGGATCGTGCCTCATGTTGAATAACCACTTTTTAACCCCTCAGAGTGACCAAAATTGCCATTTTTACAGAGTTTTGCTTACACAAAAGCTTCAATTTTGACCAATTTCAGGCACATAAATGACTTTAAACACACTTATTTTAGTTGAAAAAGTCCTAATTCACATCCAACAGTCGTTTGGAGTCAAAAGATTAAATGTTAAAATTTCATCGATATGGACCATTTTGGGGACGTTCGACAGGTCCGGAGTCATCGTTTTTCATCAGAAAATGAATTTTTCGGACTATACCAAAAATGATTCAAAATGTCAAATAGATTGTGCCTCATGTTGAATAACGACTTTTTAACCCCTCAAAGTGACCAAAATTGCCATTTTTACAGAGTTTTGCTTACTCAAAAGCTTCAATTTTGACCAATTTCAGGCACATAAATGACTTTAAACACACTTATTTTAGTTGAAAAAGTCCTAATTCACATCCAACAGTCGTTTGGAGTCAAAAGATTAAATGTTAAAATTTCATCGATATGGACCATTTTGGGGACGTTCGACAGGTCCGGAGTCATCGTTTTTCATCAGAAAATGAATTTTTCGCACTATACCAAAAATGATTCAAAATGTCAAATTGATCGTGCCTCATGTTGAATAACCACTTTTTAACCCCTCAGAGTGACCAAAATTGCCATTTTTACAGAGTTTTGCTTACTCAAAAGTTTAAATTTTGACCAATTTCAGGCACATAAATGACTTTAAACACACTTATTTTAGTTGAAAAAGTCATAATTCACATCCAACAGTTGTTTGGAGTCAAAAGATTAAATTTTAAAATTTCATCGATATGGACCATTTTGGGGACGTTCGACAGGTCCGGAGTTATCGTTTTTCATCAGAAAATGAATTTTTCGGACTATACCAAAAATGATTCAAAATGTCAAATAGATCGTGCCTCATGTTGAATAACCACTTTTTAACCCCTCAGAGTGACCAAAATTGCCATTTTTACAGAGTTTTGCTTACTCAAAAGCTTCAATTTTGACCAATTTCAGGCACGTAAATGACTTTAAACACACTTATTTTAGTTGAAAAAGACTTAATTCACATCCAACAGTGGTTTGGAGTCAAAAGATTAAATGTTAAAATTTCATCAATATGGACCATTTTGGGGACGTTCGACAGGTCCGGAGTCATCGTTTTTCACCAGAAAATGAATTTTTCGGACTGTACCAAAAATGATTCAAAACGTCAAATGGATCGTGCCTCATGTTGAATAACCACTTTTTAACCCCTCAAAGTGACCAAAATTGCCATTTTTACAGAGTTTTGCTTACACAAAAGCTTCAATTTTGACCAATTTCAGGCACATAAATGACTTTAAACACACTTATTTTAGTTGAAAAAGTCATAATTCACATCCAACAGTCGTTTGGAGTCAAAAGATTAAATGTTAAAATTTCAGCGATATGGACCATTTTGGGGACGTTCGACAGGTCCGGAGTCATCGTTTTTCATCAGAAAATGAATTTTTCGGACTATACCAAAAATGATTCAAAATGTCAAATGGATCGTGCCTCATGTTGAATAACCACTTTTTAACCCCTCAGAGTGACCAAAATTGCCATTTTTACAGAGTTTTGCTTACACAAAAGCTTCAATTTTGACCAATTTCAGGCACATAAATGACTTTAAACACACTTATTTTAGTTGAAAAAGTCCTAATTCACATCCAACAGTCGTTTGGAGTCAAAAGATTAAATGTTAAAATTTCATCGATATGGACCATTTTGGGGACGTTCGACAGGTCCGGAGTCATCGTTTTTCATCAGAAAATGAATTTTTCGGACTATACCAAAAATGATTCAAAATGTCAAATAGATTGTGCCTCATGTTGAATAACCACTTTTTAACCCCTCAGAGTGACCAAAATTGCCATTTTTACAGAGTTTTGCTTACACAAAAGCTTCAATTTTGACCAATTTCAGGCACATAAATGACTTTAAACACACTTATTTTAGTTGAAAAAGACTTAATTCACATCCAACAGTCGTTTGGAGTCAAAAGATTAAATGTTAAAATTTCATCGATATCGACCATTTTGGGGACGTTCGACAGGTCCGGAGTCATCGTTTTTCATCAGAAAATGAATTTTTCGGACTATATCAAAAATGATTCAAAATGCCAAAGTGATCGTGCCTCATGTTGAATAACGACTTTTTAACCCCTCAGAGTGACCAAAATTGCCATTTTTACAGAGTTTTGCTTACTCAAAAGCTTCAATTTTGACCAATTTCAGGCACATAAATGACTTTAAACACACTTATTTTAGTTGAAAAAGTCCTAATTCACATCCAACAGTCGTTTGGAGTCAAAAGATTAAATGTTAAAATTTCATCGATATGGACCATTTTGGGGACGTTCGACAGGTCCGGAGTCATCGTTTTTCATCAGAAAATGAATTTTTCGCACTATACCAAAAATGATTCAAAATGTCAAATTGATCGTGCCTCATGTTGAATAACCACTTTTTAACCCCTCAGAGTGACCAAAATTGCCATTTTTACAGAGTTTTGCTTACTCAAAAGTTTAAATTTTGACCAATTTCAGGCACATAAATGACTTTAAACACACTTATTTTAGTTGAAAAAGTCATAATTCACATCCAACAGTTGTTTGGAGTCAAAAGATTAAATGTTAAAATTTCATCGATATGGACCATTTTGGGGACGTTCGACAGGTCCGGAGTTATCGTTTTTCATCAGAAAATGAATTTTTCGGACTATACCAAAAATGATTCAAAATGTCAAATAGATCGTGCCTCATGTTGAATAACCACTTTTTAACCCCTCAGAGTGACCAAAATTGCCATTTTTACAGAGTTTTGCTTACTCAAAAGCTTCAATTCTGACCAATTTCAGGCACGTAAATGACTTTAAACACACTTATTTTAGTTGAAAAAGACTTAATTCACATCCAACAGTGGTTTGGAGTCAAAAGATTAAATGTTAAAATTTCATCAATATGGACCATTTTGGGGACGTTCGACAGGTCCGGAGTCATCGTTTTTCATCATAAAATGAATTTTTCGGACTGTACCAAAAATGATTCAAAACGTCAAATGGATCGTGCCTCATGTTGAATAACCACTTTTTAACCCCTCAAAGTGACCAAAATTGCCATTTTTACAGAGTTTTGCTTACACAAAAGCTTCAATTTTGACCAATTTCAGGCAAATAAATGACTTTAAACACACTTATTTTAGTTGAAAAAGACTTAATTCACATTCAACAGTCGTTTGGAGTCAAAAGATTAAATGTTAAAATTTCATCGATATGGACCATTTTGGGGACGTTCGACAGGTCCGGAGTCATCGTTTTTCATCAGAAAATGAATTTTTGGACTATACCAAAAATGATTCAAAATGTCAAATGGATCGTGCCTCATGTTGAATAACCACTTTTTAACCCCTCAGAGTGACCAAAATTGCCATTTTTACAGAGTTTTGCTTACACAAAAGCTTCAATTTTGACCAATTTCAGGCACATAAATGACTTTAAACACACTTATTTTAGTTGAAAAAGACTTAATTCACATCCAACAGTCGTTTGGAGTCAAAAGATTAAATGTTAAAATTTCATCGATATGGACCATTTTGGGGACATTCGACAGGTCCGGAGTCATCGTTTTTCATCAGAAAATGAATTTTTCGGACAATACCAAAAATGATTCAAAATGTCAAATGGATTGTGCCTCATGTTGAATAACCACTTTTTAACCCCTCAGAGTGACCAAAATTGCCATTTTTACAGAGTTTTGCTTACACAAAAGCTTCAATTTTGACCAATTTCAGGCACATAAATGACTTTAAACACACTTATTTTAGTTGAAAAAGACTTAATTCACATCCAACAGTCGTTTGGAGTCAAAAGATTAAATGTTAAAATGTCATCGATATGGACCATTTTGGGGACATTCGACAGGTCCGGAGTCATCGTTTTTCATCAGAAAATGAATTTTTCGGACTATACCAAAAATGATTCAAAATGTGAAATGGATCGTTCCTCATGTTGAATAACCACTTTTTAACCCCTCAGAGTGACCAAAATTGCCATTTTTACAGAGTTTTGCTTACACAAAAGCTTCAATTTTGACCAATTTCAGGCACATAAATGACTTTAAACACACTTATTTTAGTTGAAAAAGTCATAATTCACATCCAACAGTCGTTTGGAGTCAAAAGATTAAATGTTAAAATTTCAGCAATATGGACCATTTTGGGGACGTTCGACAGGTCCGGAGTCATCGTTTTTCATCAGAAAATGAATTTTTCGGACTATACCAAAAATTATTCAAAATGTCAAATGGATCGTGCCTCATGTTGAATAACCACTTTTTAACCCCTCAGAGTGACCAAAATTGCCATTTTTACAGAGTTTTGCTTACACAAAAGCTTCAATTTTGACCAATTTCAGGCACATAAATTACTTTAAACACACTTATTTTAGTTGAAAAAGTCCTAATTCACATCCAACAGTCGTTTGGAGTCAAAAGATTAAATGTTAAAATTTCATCGATATGGACCATTTTGGGGACGTTCGACAGGTCCGGAGTCATCGTTTTTCATCAGAAAATGAATTTTTCGGACTATACCAAAAATGATTCAAAATGTCAAATAGATTGTGCCTCATGTTGAATAACCACTTTTTAACTCCTCAGAGTGACCAAAATTGCCATTTTTACAGAGTTTTGCTTACACAAAAGCTTCAATTTTGACCAATTTCAGGCACATGAATGACTTTAAACACACTTATTTTAGTTGAAAAAGACTTAATTCACATCCAACAGTCGTTTGGAGTCAAAAGATTAAATGTTAAAATTTCATCGATATGGACCATTTTGGGGACGTTCGACAGGTCCGGAGTCATCGTTTTTCATCAGAAAATGAATTTTTCGGACTATATCAAAAATGATTCAAAATGCCAAAGTGATCGTGCCTCATGTTGAATAACGACTTTTTAACCCCTCAAAGTGACCAAAATTGCCATTTTTACAGAGTTTTGCTTACTCAAAAGCTTCAATTTTGACCAATTTCAGGCACATAAATGACTTTAAACACACTTATTTTAGTTGAAAAAGTCATAATTCACATCCAACAGTTGTTTGGAGTCAAAAGATTAAATTTTAAAATTTCATCGATATGGACCATTTTGGGGACGTTCGACAGGTCCGGAGTTATCGTTTTTCATCAGAAAATGAATTTTTCGGACTATACCAAAAATGATTCAAAATGTCAAATAGATCGTGCCTCATGTTGAATAACCACTTTTTAACCCCTCAGAGTGACCAAAATTGCCATTTTTACAGAGTTTTGCTTACTCAAAAGCTTCAATTTTGACCAATTTCAGGCACGTAAATGACTTTAAACACACTTATTTTAGTTGAAAAAGACTTAATTCACATCCAACAGTGGTTTGGAGTCAAAAGATTAAATGTTAAAATTTCATCAATATGGACCATTTTGGGGACGTTCGACAGGTCCGGAGTCATCGTTTTTCATCAGAAAATGAATTTTTCGGACTGTACCAAAAATGATTCAAAACGTCAAATGGATCGTGCCTCATGTTGAATAACCACTTTTTAACCCCTCAAAGTGACCAAAATTGCCATTTTTACAGAGAGTTTTGCTTACACAGAAGCTTCAATTTTGACCAATTTCAGGCACATAAATGACTTCAAACACACTTATTTTAGTTGAAAAAGACTTAATTCACATTCAACAGTCGTTTGGAGTCAAAAGATTAAATGTTAAAATTTCATCGATATGGACCATTTTGGGGACGTTCGACAGGTCCGGAGTCATCGTTTTTCATCAGAAAATTAATTTTTCGGACTGTACCAAAAATGATTCAAAATGTCAAATGGATCGTGCCTCATGTTGAATAACCACTTTTTAACCCCTCAGAGTGACCAAAATTGCCATTTTTACAGAGTTTTGCTTACACAAAAGCTTCAATTTTGACCAATTTCAGGCACATAAATGACTTTAAACACACTTATTTTAGTTGAAAAAGACTTAATTCACATCCAACAGTCATTTGGAGTCAAAAGATTAAATGTTAAAATTTCATCGATATGGACCATTTTGGGGACGTTCGACAGGTCCGGAGTCATCGTTTTTCATCAGAAAATGAATTCTTCGGACTATACCAAAAATGATTCAAAATGTGAAATGGATCGTGCTTCATGTTGAATAACCACTTTTTAACCCCTCAGAGTGACCAAAATTGCCATTTTTACAGAGTTTTGCTTACACAAAAGCTTCAATTTTGACCAATTTCAGGTACATAAATGACTTTAAACACACTTATTTTAGTTGAAAAAGACTTAATTCACATCCAACAGTCGTTTGGAGTCAAAATATTAAATGTTAAAATTTCATCGATATGGACCATTTTGGGGACATTCGACAGGTCCGGAGTCATCGTTTTTCATCAGAAAATGAATTTTTCGGACTATACCAAAAATGATTCAAAATGTCAAATGGATCGTGCCTCATGTTGAATAACCACTTTTTAACCCCTCAGAGTGACCAAAATTGCCATTTTTACAGAGTTTTGCTTACACAAAAGCTTCAATTTTGACCAATTTCAGGCACATAAATGACTTTAAACACACTTATTTTAGTTGAAAAAGTCATAATTCACATCCAACAGTCGTTTGGAGTCAAAAGATTAAATGTTAAAATTTCAACGATATGGACCATTTTGGGGACGTTCGACAGGTCCGGAGTCATCGTTTTTCATCAGAAAATGAATTTTTGGACTATACCAAAAATGATTCAAAATGTCAAATGGATCGTGCCTCATGTTGAATAACCACTTTTTAACCCCTCAGAGTGACCAAAATTGCCATTTTTACAGAGTTTTGCTTACACAAAAGCTTCAATTTTGACCAATTTCAGGCACATAAATGACTTTAAACACACTTATTTTAGTTGAAAAAGTCCTAATTCACATCCAACAGTCGTTTGGAGTCAAAAGATTAAATGTTAAAATTTCATCGATATGGACCATTTTGGGGACGTTCGACAGGTCCGGAGTCATCGTTTTTCATCAGAAAATGAATTTTTCGGACTATACCAAAAATGATTCAAAATGTCAAATAGATTGTGCCTCATGTTGAATAACCACTTTTTAACTCCTCAGAGTGACCAAAATTGCCATTTTTACAGAGTTTTGCTTACACAAAAGCTTCAATTTTGACCAATTTCAGGCACATGAATGACTTTAAACACACTTATTTTAGTTGAAAAAGACTTAATTCACATCCAACAGTCGTTTGGAGTCAAAAGATTAAATGTTAAAATTTCATCGATATGGACCATTTTGGGGACGTTCGACAGGTCCGGAGTCATCGTTTTTCATCAGAAAATGAATTTTTCAGACTATATCAAAAATGATTCAAAATGCCAAAGTGATCGTGCCTCATGTTGAATAACGACTTTTTAACCCCTCAAAGTGACCAAAATTGCCATTTTTACAGAGTTTTGCTTACTCAAAAGCTTCAATTTTGACCAATTTCAGGCACATAAATGACTTTAAACACACTTATTTTAGTTGAAAAAGTCATAATTCACATCCAACAGTTGTTTGGAGTCAAAAGATTAAATTTTAAAATTTCATCGATATGGACCATTTTGGGGACGTTCGACAGGTCCGGAGTTATCGTTTTTCATCAGAAAATGAATTTTTCGGACTATACCAAAAATGATTCAAAATGTCAAATAGATCGTGCCTCATGTTGAATAACCACTTTTTAACCCCTCAGAGTGACCAAAATTGCCATTTTTACAGAGTTTTGCTTACTCAAAAGCTTCAATTTTGACCAATTTCAGGCACGTAAATGACTTTAAACACACTTATTTTAGTTGAAAAAGACTTAATTCACATCCAACAGTGGTTTGGAGTCAAAAGATTAAATGTTAAAATTTCATCAATATGGACCATTTTGGGGACGTTCGACAGGTCCGGAGTCATCGTTTTTCATCAGAAAATGAATTTTTCGGACTGTACCAAAAATGATTCAAAACGTCAAATGGATCGTGCCTCATGTTGAATAACCACTTTTTAACCCCTCAAAGTGACCAAAATTGCCATTTTTACAGAGTTTTGCTTACACAAAAGCTTCAATTTTGACCAATTTCAGGCACATAAATGACTTCAAACACACTTATTTTAGTTGAAAAAGACTTAATTCACATTCAACAGTCGTTTGGAGTCAAAAGATTAAATGTTAAAATTTCATCGATATGGACCATTTTGGGGACGTTCGACAGGTCCGGAGTCATCGTTTTTCATCAGAAAATTAATTTTTCGGACTGTACCAAAAATGATTCAAAATGTCAAATGGATCGTGCCTCATGTTGAATAACCACTTTTTAACCCCTCAGAGTGACCAAAATTGCCATTTTTACAGAGTTTTGCTTACACAAAAGCTTCAATTTTGACCAATTTCAGGCACATAAATGACTTTAAACACACTTATTTTAGTTGAAAAAGACTTAATTCACATCCAACAGTCGTTTGGAGTCAAAAGATTAAATGTTAAAATTTCATCGATATGGACCATTTTGGGGACGTTCGACAGGTCCGGAGTCATCGTTTTTCATCAGAAAATGAATTCTTCGGACTATACCAAAAATGATTCAAAATGTGAAATGGATCGTGCTTCATGTTGAATAACCACTTTTTAACCCCTCAGAGTGACCAAAATTGCCATTTTTACAGAGTTTTGCTTACACAAAAGCTTCAATTTTGACCAATTTCAGGTACATAAATGACTTTAAACACACTTATTTTAGTTGAAAAAGACTTAATTCACATCCAACAGTCGTTTGGAGTCAAAATATTAAATGTTAAAATTTCATCGATATGGACCATTTTGGGGACATTCGACAGGTCCGGAGTCATCGTTTTTCATCAGAAAATGAATTTTTCGGACTATACCAAAAATGATTCAAAATGTCAAATGGATCGTGCCTCATGTTGAATAACCACTTTTTAACCCCTCAGAGTGACCAAAATTGCCATTTTTACAGAGTTTTGCTTACACAAAAGCTTCAATTTTGACCAATTTCAGGCACATAAATGACTTTAAACACACTTATTTTAGTTGAAAAAGTCATAATTCACATCCAACAGTCGTTTGGAGTCAAAAGAATAAATGTTAAAATTTCAACGATATGGACCATTTTGGGGACGTTCGACAGGTCCGGAGTCATCGTTTTTCATCAGAAAATGAATTTTTGGACTATACCAAAAATGATTCAAAATGTCAAATGGATCGTGCCTCATGTTGAATAACCACTTTTTAACCCCTCAGAGTGACCAAAATTGCCATTTTTACAGAGTTTTGCTTACACAAAAGCTTCAATTTTGACCAATTTCAGGCACATAAATGACTTTAAACACACTTATTTTAGTTGAAAAAGACTTAATTCACATCCAACAGTCGTTTGGAGTCAAAAGATTAAATGTTAAAATTTCATCGATATGGACCATTTTGGGGACGTTCGACAGGTCCGGAGTTATCGTTTTTCATCAGAAAATGAATTTTTCAGACTATACCAAAAATGATTCAAAATGTCAAATAGATCGTGCCTCATGTTGAATAACCACTTTTTAACCCCTCAGAGTGACCAAAATTGCCATTTTTACAGAGTTTTGCTTACTCAAAAGCTTCAATTTTGACCAATTTCAGGCACGTAAATGACTTTAAACACACTTATTTTAGTTGAAAAAGACTTAATTCACATCCAACAGTGGTTTGGAGTCAAAAGATTAAATGTTAAAATTTCATCGATATGGACCATTTTGGGGACGTTCGACAGGTCCGGAGTCATCGTTTTTCATCAGAAAATGAATTTTTCGCACTATACCAAAAATGATTCAAAATGTCAAATTGATCGTGCCTCATGTTGAATAACCACTTTTTAACCCCTCAGAGTGACCAAAATTGCCATTTTTACAGAGTTTTGCTTACTCAAAAGTTTAAATTTTGACCAATTTCAGGCACATAAATGACTTTAAACACACTTATTTTAGTTGAAAAAGTCATAATTCACATCCAACAGTTGTTTGGAGTCAAAAGATTAAATTTTAAAATTTCATCGATATGGACCATTTTGGGGACGTTCGACAGGTCCGGAGTTATCGTTTTTCATCAGAAAATGAATTTTTCGGACTATACCAAAAATGATTCAAAATGTCAAATAGATCGTGCCTCATGTTGAATAACCACTTTTTAACCCCTCAAAGTGACCAAAATTGCCATTTTTACAGAGTTTTGCTTACTCAAAAGCTTCAATTTTGACCAATTTCAGGCACGTAAATGACTTTAAACACACTTATTTTAGTTGAAAAAGACTTAATTCACATCCAACAGTGGTTTGGAGTCAAAAGATTAAATGTTAAAATTTCATCAATATGGACCATTTTGGGGACGTTCGACAGGTCCGGAGTCATCGTTTTTCATCAGAAAATGAATTTTTCGGACTGTACCAAAAATGATTCAAAACGTCAAATGGATCGTGCCTCATGTTGAATAACCACTTTTTAACCCCTCAAAGTGACCAAAATTGCCATTTTTACAGAGTTTTGCTTACACAAAAGCTTCAATTTTGACCAATTTCAGGCACATAAATGACTTTAAACACACTTATTTTAGTTGAAAAAGTCATAATTCACATCCAACAGTCGTTTGGAGTCAAAAGATTAAATGTTAAAATTTCAGCGATATGGACCATTTTGGGGACGTTCGACAGGTCCGGAGTCATCGTTTTTCATCAGAAAATGAATTTTTCGGACTATACCAAAAATGATTCAAAATGTCAAATGGATCGTGCCTCATGTTGAATAACCACTTTTTAACCCCTCAGAGTGACCAAAATTGCCATTTTTACAGAGTTTTGCTTACACAAAAGCTTCAATTTTGACCAATTTCAGGCACATAAATGACTTTAAACACACTTATTTTAGTTGAAAAAGTCCTAATTCACATCCAACAGTCGTTTGGAGTCAAAAGATTAAATGTTAAAATTTCATCGATATGGACCATTTTGGGGACGTTCGACAGGTCCGGAGTCATCGTTTTTCATCAGAAAATGAATTTTTCGGACTATACCAAAAATGATTCAAAATGTCAAATAGATTGTGCCTCATGTTGAATAACCACTTTTTAACCCCTCAGAGTGACCAAAATTGCCATTTTTACAGAGTTTTGCTTACACAAAAGCTTCAATTTTGACCAATTTCAGGCACATAAATGACTTTAAACACACTTATTTTAGTTGAAAAAGACTTAATTCACATCCAACAGTCGTTTGGAGTCAAAAGATTAAATGTTAAAATTTCATCGATATCGACCATTTTGGGGACGTTCGACAGGTCCGGAGTCATCGTTTTTCATCAGAAAATGAATTTTTCGGACTATATCAAAAATGATTCAAAATGCCAAAGTGATCGTGCCTCATGTTGAATAACGACTTTTTAACCCCTCAGAGTGACCAAAATTGCCATTTTTACAGAGTTTTGCTTACTCAAAAGCTTCAATTTTGACCAATTTCAGGCACATAAATGACTTTAAACACACTTATTTTAGTTGAAAAAGTCCTAATTCACATCCAACAGTCGTTTGGAGTCAAAAGATTAAATGTTAAAATTTCATCGATATGGACCATTTTGGGGACGTTCGACAGGTCCGGAGTCATCGTTTTTCATCAGAAAATGAATTTTTCGCACTATACCAAAAATGATTCAAAATGTCAAATTGATCGTGCCTCATGTTGAATAACCACTTTTTAACCCCTCAGAGTGACCAAAATTGCCATTTTTACAGAGTTTTGCTTACTCAAAAGTTTAAATTTTGACCAATTTCAGGCACATAAATGACTTTAAACACACTTATTTTAGTTGAAAAAGTCATAATTCACATCCAACAGTTGTTTGGAGTCAAAAGATTAAATGTTAAAATTTCATCGATATGGACCATTTTGGGGACGTTCGACAGGTCCGGAGTTATCGTTTTTCATCAGAAAATGAATTTTTCGGACTATACCAAAAATGATTCAAAATGTCAAATAGATCGTGCCTCATGTTGAATAACCACTTTTTAACCCCTCAGAGTGACCAAAATTGCCATTTTTACAGAGTTTTGCTTACTCAAAAGCTTCAATTTTGACCAATTTCAGGCACGTAAATGACTTTAAACACACTTATTTTAGTTGAAAAAGACTTAATTCACATCCAACAGTGGTTTGGAGTCAAAAGATTAAATGTTAAAATTTCATCAATATGGACCATTTTGGGGACGTTCGACAGGTCCGGAGTCATCGTTTTTCATCATAAAATGAATTTTTCGGACTGTACCAAAAATGATTCAAAACGTCAAATGGATCGTGCCTCATGTTGAATAACCACTTTTTAACCCCTCAAAGTGACCAAAATTGCCATTTTTACAGAGTTTTGCTTACACAAAAGCTTCAATTTTGACCAATTTCAGGCAAATAAATGACTTTAAACACACTTATTTTAGTTGAAAAAGACTTAATTCACATTCAACAGTCGTTTGGAGTCAAAAGATTAAATGTTAAAATTTCATCGATATGGACCATTTTGGGGACGTTCGACAGGTCCGGAGTCATCGTTTTTCATCAGAAAATGAATTTTTGGACTATACCAAAAATGATTCAAAATGTCAAATGGATCGTGCCTCATGTTGAATAACCACTTTTTAACCCCTCAGAGTGACCAAAATTGCCATTTTTACAGAGTTTTGCTTACACAAAAGCTTCAATTTTGACCAATTTCAGGCACATAAATGACTTTAAACACACTTATTTTAGTTGAAAAAGACTTAATTCACATCCAACAGTCGTTTGGAGTCAAAAGATTAAATGTTAAAATTTCATCGATATGGACCATTTTGGGGACATTCGACAGGTCCGGAGTCATCGTTTTTCATCAGAAAATGAATTTTTCGGACAATACCAAAAATGATTCAAAATATCAAATGGATTGTGCCTCATGTTGAATAACCACTTTTTAACCCCTCAGAGTGACCAAAATTGCCATTTTTACAGAGTTTTGCTTACACAAAAGCTTCAATTTTGACCAATTTCAGGCACATAAATGACTTTAAACACACTTATTTTAGTTGAAAAAGACTTAATTCACATCCAACAGTCGTTTGGAGTCAAAAGATTAAATGTTAAAATGTCATCGATATGGACCATTTTGGGGACATTCGACAGGTCCGGAGTCATCGTTTTTCATCAGAAAATGAATTTTTCGGACTATACCAAAAATGATTCAAAATGTGAAATGGATCGTTCCTCATGTTGAATAACCACTTTTTAACCCCTCAGAGTGACCAAAATTGCCATTTTTACAGAGTTTTGCTTACACAAAAGCTTCAATTTTGACCAATTTCAGGCACATAAATGACTTTAAACACACTTATTTTAGTTGAAAAAGTCATAATTCACATCCAACAGTCGTTTGGAGTCAAAAGATTAAATGTTAAAATTTCAGCAATATGGACCATTTTGGGGACGTTCGACAGGTCCGGAGTCATCGTTTTTCATCAGAAAATGAATTTTTCGGACTATACCAAAAATGATTCAAAATGTCAAATGGATCGTGCCTCATGTTGAATAACCACTTTTTAACCCCTCAGAGTGACCAAAATTACCATTTTTACAGAGTTTTGCTTACACAAAAGCTTCAATTTTGACCAATTTCAGGCACATAAATTACTTTAAACACACTTATTTTAGTTGAAAAAGTCCTAATTCACATCCAACAGTCGTTTGGAGTCAAAAGATTAAATGTTAAAATTTCATCGATATGGACCATTTTGGGGACGTTCGACAGGTCCGGAGTCATCGTTTTTCATCAGAAAATGAATTTTTCGGACTATACCAAAAATGATTCAAAATGTCAAATAGATTGTGCCTCATGTTGAATAACCACTTTTTAACTCCTCAGAGTGACCAAAATTGCCATTTTTACAGAGTTTTGCTTACACAAAAGCTTCAATTTTGACCAATTTCAGGCACATGAATGACTTTAAACACACTTATTTTAGTTGAAAAAGACTTAATTCACATCCAACAGTCGTTTGGAGTCAAAAGATTAAATGTTAAAATTTCATCGATATGGACCATTTTGGGGACGTTCGACAGGTCCGGAGTCATCGTTTTTCATCAGAAAATGAATTTTTCGGACTATATCAAAAATGATTCAAAATGCCAAAGTGATCGTGCCTCATGTTGAATAACGACTTTTTAACCCCTCAAAGTGACCAAAATTGCCATTTTTACAGAGTTTTGCTTACTCAAAAGCTTCAATTTTGACCAATTTCAGGCACATAAATGACTTTAAACACACTTATTTTAGTTGAAAAAGTCATAATTCACATCCAACAGTTGTTTGGAGTCAAAAGATTAAATTTTAAAATTTCATCGATATGGACCATTTTGGGGACGTTCGACAGGTCCGGAGTTATCGTTTTTCATCAGAAAATGAATTTTTCGGACTATACCAAAAATGATTCAAAATGTCAAATAGATCGTGCCTCATGTTGAATAACCACTTTTTAACCCCTCAGAGTGACCAAAATTGCCATTTTTACAGAGTTTTGCTTACTCAAAAGCTTCAATTTTGACCAATTTCAGGCACGTAAATGACTTTTAACACACTTATTTTAGTTGAAAAAGACTTAATTCACATCCAACAGTGGTTTGGAGTCAAAAGATTAAATGTTAAAATTTCATCAATATGGACCATTTTGGGGACGTTCGACAGGTCCGGAGTCATCGTTTTTCATCAGAAAATGAATTTTTCGGACTGTACCAAAAATGATTCAAAACGTCAAATGGATCGTGCCTCATGTTGAATAACCACTTTTTAACCCCTCAAAGTGACCAAAATTGCCATTTTTACAGAGAGTTTTGCTTACACAAAAGCTTCAATTTTGACCAATTTCAGGCACATAAATGACTTCAAACACACTTATTTTAGTTGAAAAAGACTTAATTCACATTCAACAGTCGTTTGGAGTCAAAAGATTAAATGTTAAAATTTCATCGATATGGACCATTTTGGGGACGTTCGACAGGTCCGGAGTCATCGTTTTTCATCAGAAAATTAATTTTTCGGACTGTACCAAAAATGATTCAAAATGTCAAATGGATCGTGCCTCATGTTGAATAACCACTTTTTAACCCCTCAGAGTGACCAAAATTGCCATTTTTACAGAGTTTTGCTTACACAAAAGCTTCAATTTTGACCAATTTCAGGCACATAAATGACTTTAAACACACTTATTTTAGTTGAAAAAGACTTAATTCACATCCAACAGTCATTTGGAGTCAAAAGATTAAATGTTAAAATTTCATCGATATGGACCATTTTGGGGACGTTCGACAGGTCCGGAGTCATCGTTTTTCATCAGAAAATGAATTCTTCGGACTATACCAAAAATGATTCAAAATGTGAAATGGATCGTGCTTCATGTTGAATAACCACTTTTTAACCCCTCAGAGTGACCAAAATTGCCATTTTTACAGAGTTTTGCTTACACAAAAGCTTCAATTTTGACCAATTTCAGGTACATAAATGACTTTAAACACACTTATTTTAGTTGAAAAAGACTTAATTCACATCCAACAGTCGTTTGGAGTCAAAATATTAAATGTTAAAATTTCATCGATATGGACCATTTTGGGGACATTCGACAGGTCCGGAGTCATCGTTTTTCATCAGAAAATGAATTTTTCGGACTATACCAAAAATGATTCAAAATGTCAAATGGATCGTGCCTCATGTTGAATAACCACTTTTTAACCCCTCAGAGTGACCAAAATTGCCATTTTTACAGAGTTTTGCTTACACAAAAGCTTCAATTTTGACCAATTTCAGGCACATAAATGACTTTAAACACACTTATTTTAGTTGAAAAAGTCATAATTCACATCCAACAGTCGTTTGGAGTCAAAAGATTAAATGTTAAAATTTCAACGATATGGACCATTTTGGGGACGTTCGACAGGTCCGGAGTCATCGTTTTTCATCAGAAAATGAATTTTTGGACTATACCAAAAATGATTCAAAATGTCAAATGGATCGTGCCTCATGTTGAATAACCACTTTTTAACCCCTCAGAGTGACCAAAATTGCCATTTTTACAGAGTTTTGCTTACACAAAAGCTTCAATTTTGACCAATTTCAGGCACATAAATGACTTTAAACACACTTATTTTAGTTGAAAAAGTCCTAATTCACATCCAACAGTCGTTTGGAGTCAAAAGATTAAATGTTAAAATTTCATCGATATGGACCATTTTGGGGACGTTCGACAGGTCCGGAGTCATCGTTTTTCATCAGAAAATGAATTTTTCGGACTATACCAAAAATGATTCAAAATGTCAAATAGATTGTGCCTCATGTTGAATAACCACTTTTTAACTCCTCAGAGTGACCAAAATTGCCATTTTTACAGAGTTTTGCTTACACAAAAGCTTCAATTTTGACCAATTTCAGGCACATGAATGACTTTAAACACACTTATTTTAGTTGAAAAAGACTTAATTCACATCCAACAGTCGTTTGGAGTCAAAAGATTAAATGTTAAAATTTCATCGATATGGACCATTTTGGGGACGTTCGACAGGTCCGGAGTCATCGTTTTTCATCAGAAAATGAATTTTTCAGACTATATCAAAAATGATTCAAAATGCCAAAGTGATCGTGCCTCATGTTGAATAACGACTTTTTAACCCCTCAAAGTGACCAAAATTGCCATTTTTACAGAGTTTTGCTTACTCAAAAGCTTCAATTTTGACCAATTTCAGGCACATAAATGACTTTAAACACACTTATTTTAGTTGAAAAAGTCATAATTCACATCCAACAGTTGTTTGGAGTCAAAAGATTAAATTTTAAAATTTCATCGATATGGACCATTTTGGGGACGTTCAACAGGTCCGGAGTTATCGTTTTTCATCAGAAAATGAATTTTTCGGACTATACCAAAAATGATTCAAAATGTCAAATAGATCGTGCCTCATGTTGAATAACCACTTTTTAACCCCTCAGAGTGACCAAAATTGCCATTTTTACAGAGTTTTGCTTACTCAAAAGCTTCAATTTTGACCAATTTCAGGCACGTAAATGACTTTAAACACACTTATTTTAGTTGAAAAAGTCCTAATTCACATCCAACAGTCGTTTGGAGTCAAAAGATTAAATGTTAAAATTTCATCGATATGGACCATTTTGGGGACGTTCGACAGGTCCGGAGTCATCGTTTTTCATCAGAAAATGAATTTTTCGGACTATACCAAAAATGATTCAAAATGTCAAATAGATTGTGCCTCATGTTGAATAACCACTTTTTAACTCCTCAGAGTGACCAAAATTGCCATTTTTACAGAGTTTTGCTTACACAAAAGCTTCAATTTTGACCAATTTCAGGCACATGAATGACTTTAAACACACTTATTTTAGTTGAAAAAGACTTAATTCACATCCAACAGTCGTTTGGAGTCAAAAGATTAAATGTTAAAATTTCATCGATATGGACCATTTTGGGGACGTTCGACAGGTCCGGAGTCATCGTTTTTCATCAGAAAATGAATTTTTCGGACTATATCAAAAATGATTCAAAATGCCAAAGTGATCGTGCCTCATGTTGAATAACCACTTTTTAACCCCTCAAAGTGACCAAAATTGCCATTTTTACAGAGTTTTGCTTACTCAAAAGCTTCAATTTTGACCAATTTCAGGCACATAAATGACTTTAAACACACTTATTTTAGTTGAAAAAGTCATAATTCACATCCAACAGTTGTTTGGAGTCAAAAGATTAAATTTTAAAATTTCATCGATATGGACCATTTTGGGGACGTTCGACAGGTCCGGAGTTATCGTTTTTCATCAGAAAATGAATTTTTCGGACTATACCAAAAATGATTCAAAATGTCAAATAGATCGTGCCTCATGTTGAATAACCACTTTTTAACCCCTCAGAGTGACCAAAATTGCCATTTTTACAGAGTTTTGCTTACTCAAAAGCTTCAATTTTGACCAATTTCAGGCACGTAAATGACTTTAAACACACTTATTTTAGTTGAAAAAGACTTAATTCACATCCAACAGTGGTTTGGAGTCAAAAGATTAAATGTTAAAATTTCATCAATATGGACCATTTTGGGGACGTTCGACAGGTCCGGAGTCATCGTTTTTCATCAGAAAATGAATTTTTCGGACTGTACCAAAAATGATTCAAAACGTCAAATGGATCGTGCCTCATGTTGAATAACCACTTTTTAACCCCTCAAAGTGACCAAAATTGCCATTTTTACAGAGAGTTTTGCTTACACAAAAGCTTCAATTTTGACCAATTTCAGGCACATAAATGACTTCAAACACACTTATTTTAGTTGAAAAAGACTTAATTCACATTCAACAGTCGTTTGGAGTCAAAAGATTAAATGTTAAAATTTCATCGATATGGACCATTTTGGGGACGTTCGACAGGTCCGGAGTCATCGTTTTTCATCAGAAAATTAATTTTTCGGACTGTACCAAAAATGATTCAAAATGTCAAATGGATCGTGCCTCATGTTGAATAACCACTTTTTAACCCCTCAGAGTGACCAAAATTGCCATTTTTACAGAGTTTTGCTTACACAAAAGCTTCAATTTTGACCAATTTCAGGCACATAAATGACTTTAAACACACTTATTTTAGTTGAAAAAGACTTAATTCACATCCAACAGTCATTTGGAGTCAAAAGATTAAATGTTAAAATTTCATCGATATGGACCATTTTGGGGACGTTCGACAGGTCCGGAGTCATCGTTTTTCATCAGAAAATGAATTCTTCGGACTATACCAAAAATGATTCAAAATGTGAAATGGATCGTGCTTCATGTTGAATAACCACTTTTTAACCCCTCAGAGTGACCAAAATTGCCATTTTTACAGAGTTTTGCTTACACAAAAGCTTCAATTTGGACCAATTTCAGGTACATAAATGACTTTAAACACACTTATTTTAGTTGAAAAAGACTTAATTCACATCCAACAGTCGTTTGGAGTCAAAATATTAAATGTTAAAATTTCATCGATATGGACCATTTTGGGGACATTCGACAGGTCCGGAGTCATCGTTTTTCATCAGAAAATGAATTTTTCGGACTATACCAAAAATGATTCAAAATGTCAAATGGATCGTGCCTCATGTTGAATAACCACTTTTTAACCCCTCAGAGTGACCAAAATTGCCATTTTTACAGAGTTTTGCTTACACAAAAGCTTCAATTTTGACCAATTTCAGGCACATAAATGACTTTAAACACACTTATTTTAGTTGAAAAAGTCATAATTCACATCCAACAGTCGTTTGGAGTCAAAAGATTAAATGTTAAAATTTCAACGATATGGACCATTTTGGGGACGTTCGACAGGTCCGGAGTCATCGTTTTTCATCAGAAAATGAATTTTTGGACTATACCAAAAATGATTCAAAATGTCAAATGGATCGTGCCTCATGTTGAATAACCACTTTTTAACCCCTCAGAGTGACCAAAATTGCCATTTTTACAGAGTTTTGCTTACACAAAAGCTTCAATTTTGACCAATTTCAGGCACATAAATGACTTTAAACACACTTATTTTAGTTGAAAAAGTCCTAATTCACATCCAACAGTCGTTTGGAGTCAAAAGATTAAATGTTAAAATTTCATCGATATGGACCATTTTGGGGACGTTCGACAGGTCCGGAGTCATCGTTTTTCATCAGAAAATGAATTTTTCGGACTATACCAAAAATGATTCAAAATGTCAAATAGATTGTGCCTCATGTTGAATAACCACTTTTTAACTCCTCAGAGTGACCAAAATTGCCATTTTTACAGAGTTTTGCTTACACAAAAGCTTCAATTTTGACCAATTTCAGGCACATGAATGACTTTAAACACACTTATTTTAGTTGAAAAAGACTTAATTCACATCCAACAGTCGTTTGGAGTCAAAAGATTAAATGTTAAAATTTCATCGATATGGACCATTTTGGGGACGTTCGACAGGTCCGGAGTCATCGTTTTTCATCAGAAAATGAATTTTTCAGACTATATCAAAAATGATTCAAAATGCCAAAGTGATCGTGCCTCATGTTGAATAACGACTTTTTAACCCCTCAAAGTGACCAAAATTGCCATTTTTACAGAGTTTTGCTTACTCAAAAGCTTCAATTTTGACCAATTTCAGGCACATAAATGACTTTAAACACACTTATTTTAGTTGAAAAAGTCATAATTCACATCCAACAGTTGTTTGGAGTCAAAAGATTAAATTTTAAAATTTCATCGATATGGACCATTTTGGGGACGTTCGACAGGTCCGGAGTTATCGTTTTTCATCAGAAAATGAATTTTTCGGACTATACCAAAAATGATTCAAAATGTCAAATAGATCGTGCCTCATGTTGAATAACCACTTTTTAACCCCTCAGAGTGACCAAAATTGCCATTTTTACAGAGTTTTGCTTACTCAAAAGCTTCAATTTTGACCAATTTCAGGCACGTAAATGACTTTAAACACACTTATTTTAGTTGAAAAAGACTTAATTCACATCCAACAGTGGTTTGGAGTCAAAAGATTAAATGTTAAAATTTCATCAATATGGACCATTTTGGGGACGTTCGACAGGTCCGGAGTCATCGTTTTTCATCAGAAAATGAATTTTTCGGACTGTACCAAAAATGATTCAAAACGTCAAATGGATCGTGCCTCATGTTGAATAACCACTTTTTAACCCCTCAAAGTGACCAAAATTGCCATTTTTACAGAGTTTTGCTTACACAAAAGCTTCAATTTTGACCAATTTCAGGCACATAAATGACTTCAAACACACTTATTTTAGTTGAAAAAGACTTAATTCACATTCAACAGTCGTTTGGAGTCAAAAGATTAAATGTTAAAATTTCATCGATATGGACCATTTTGGGGACGTTCGACAGGTCCGGAGTCATCGTTTTTCATCAGAAAATTAATTTTTCGGACTGTACCAAAAATGATTCAAAATGTCAAATGGATCGTGCCTCATGTTGAATAACCACTTTTTAACCCCTCAGAGTGACCAAAATTGCCATTTTTACAGAGTTTTGCTTACACAAAAGCTTCAATTTTGACCAATTTCAGGCACATAAATGACTTTAAACACACTTATTTTAGTTGAAAAAGACTTAATTCACATCCAACAGTCGTTTGGAGTCAAAAGATTAAATGTTAAAATTTCATCGATATGGACCATTTTGGGGACGTTCGACAGGTCCGGAGTCATCGTTTTTCATCAGAAAATGAATTCTTCGGACTATACCAAAAATGATTCAAAATGTGAAATGGATCGTGCTTCATGTTGAATAACCACTTTTTAACCCCTCAGAGTGACCAAAATTGCCATTTTTACAGAGTTTTGCTTACACAAAAGCTTCAATTTTGACCAATTTCAGGTACATAAATGACTTTAAACACACTTATTTTAGTTGAAAAAGACTTAATTCACATCCAACAGTCGTTTGGAGTCAAAATATTAAATGTTAAAATTTCATCGATATGGACCATTTTGGGGACATTCGACAGGTCCGGAGTCATCGTTTTTCATCAGAAAATGAATTTTTCGGACTATACCAAAAATGATTCAAAATGTCAAATGGATCGTGCCTCATGTTGAATAACCACTTTTTAACCCCTCAGAGTGACCAAAATTGCCATTTTTACAGAGTTTTGCTTACACAAAAGCTTCAATTTTGACCAATTTCAGGCACATAAATGACTTTAAACACACTTATTTTAGTTGAAAAAGTCATAATTCACATCCAACAGTCGTTTGGAGTCAAAAGAATAAATGTTAAAATTTCAACGATATGGACCATTTTGGGGACGTTCGACAGGTCCGGAGTCATCGTTTTTCATCAGAAAATGAATTTTTGGACTATACCAAAAATGATTCAAAATGTCAAATGGATCGTGCCTCATGTTGAATAACCACTTTTTAACCCCTCAGAGTGACCAAAATTGCCATTTTTACAGAGTTTTGCTTACACAAAAGCTTCAATTTTGACCAATTTCAGGCACATAAATGACTTTAAACACACTTATTTTAGTTGAAAAAGACTTAATTCACATCCAACAGTCGTTTGGAGTCAAAAGATTAAATGTTAAAATTTCATCGATATGGACCATTTTGGGGACGTTCGACAGGTCCGGAGTTATCGTTTTTCATCAGAAAATGAATTTTTCAGACTATACCAAAAATGATTCAAAATGTCAAATAGATCGTGCCTCATGTTGAATAACCACTTTTTAACCCCTCAGAGTGACCAAAATTGCCATTTTTACAGAGTTTTGCTTACTCAAAAGCTTCAATTTTGACCAATTTCAGGCACGTAAATGACTTTAAACACACTTATTTTAGTTGAAAAAGACTTAATTCACATCCAACAGTGGTTTGGAGTCAAAAGATTAAATGTTAAAATTTCATCGATATGGACCATTTTGGGGACGTTCGACAGGTCCGGAGTCATCGTTTTTCATCAGAAAATGAATTTTTCTGACTGTACCAAAAATGATTCAAAATGTCAAATGGATCGTGCCTCATGTTGAATAACCCTTTTTAACCCCTCAGAGTGACCAAAATTGCCATTTTTACAGAGTTTTGCTTACTCAAAAGCTTCAATTTTGACCAATTTCAGGCACGTAAATGACTTTAAACACACTTATTTTAGTTGAAAAAGACTTAATTCACATCCAACAGTGGTTTGGAGTCAAAAGATTAAATGTTAAAATTTCATCAATATGGACCATTTTGGGGACGTTCGACAGGTCCGGAGTCATCGTTTTTCATCAGAAAATGAATTTTTCGGACTGTACCAAAAATGATTCAAAACGTCAAATGGATCGTGCCTCATGTTGAATAACCACTTTTTAACCCCTCAAAGTGACCAAAATTGCCATTTTTACAGAGTTTTGCTTACACAAAAGCTTCAATTTTGACCAATTTCAGGCACATAAATGACTTCAAACACACTTATTTTAGTTGAAAAAGACTTAATTCACATTCAACAGTCGTTTGGAGTCAAAAGATTAAATGTTAAAATTTCATCGATATGGACCATTTTGGGGACGTTCGACAGGTCCGGAGTCATCGTTTTTCATCAGAAAATTAATTTTTCGGACTGTACCAAAAATGATTCAAAATGTCAAATGGATCGTGCCTCATGTTGAATAACCACTTTTTAACCCCTCAGAGTGACCAAAATTGCCATTTTTACAGAGTTTTGCTTACACAAAAGCTTCAATTTTGACCAATTTCAGGCACATAAATGACTTTAAACACACTTATTTTAGTTGAAAAAGACTTAATTCACATCCAACAGTCGTTTGGAGTCAAAAGATTAAATGTTAAAATTTCATCGATATGGACCATTTTGGGGACGTTCGACAGGTCCGGAGTCATCGTTTTTCATCAGAAAATGAATTCTTCGGACTATACCAAAAATGATTCAAAATGTGAAATGGATCGTGCCTCATGTTGAATAACCACTTTTTAACCCCTCAGAGTGACCAAAATTGCCATTTTTACAGAGTTTTGCTTACACAAAAGCTTCAATTTTGACCAATTTCAGGTACATAAATGACTTTAAACACACTTATTTTAGTTGAAAAAGACTTAATTCACATCCAACAGTCGTTTGGAGTCAAAATATTAAATGTTAAAATTTCATCGATATGGACCATTTTGGGGACATTCGACAGGTCCGGAGTCATCGTTTTTCATCAGAAAATGAATTTTTCGGACTATACCAAAAATGATTCAAAATGTCAAATGGATCGTGCCTCATGTTGAATAACCACTTTTTAACCCCTCAGAGTGACCAAAATTGCAATTTTTACAGAGTTTTGCTTACACAAAAGCTTCAATTTTGACCAATTTCAGGCACATAAATGACTTTAAACACACTTATTTTAGTTGAAAAAGTCATAATTCACATCCAACAGTCGTTTGGAGTCAAAAGATTAAATGTTAAAATTTCAACGATATGGACCATTTTGGGGACGTTCGACAGGTCCGGAGTCATCGTTTTTCATCAGAAAATGAATTTTTGGACTATACCAAAAATGATTCAAAATGTCAAATGGATCGTGCCTCATGTTGAATAACCACTTTTTAACCCCTCAGAGTGACCAAAATTGCCATTTTTACAGAGTTTTGCTTACACAAAAGCTTCAATTTTGACCAATTTCAGGCACATAAATGACTTTAAACACACTTATTTTAGTTGAAAAAGACTTAATTCACATCCAACAGTCGTTTGGAGTCAAAAGATTAAATGTTAAAATTTCATCGATATGGACCATTTTGGGGACGTTCGACAGGTCCGGAGTCATCGTTTTTCATCAGAAAATGAATTTTTCGGACTATACAAAAAATGATTCAAAATGTCAAATAGATTGTGCCTCATGTTGAATAACCACTTTTTAACTCCTCAGAGTGACCAAAATTGCCATTTTTACAGAGTTTTGCTTACACAAAAGCTTCAATTTTGACCAATTTCAGGCACATGAATGACTTTAAACACACTTATTTTAGTTGAAAAAGACTTAATTCACATCCAACAGTCGTTTGGAGTCAAAAGATTAAATGTTAAAATTTCATCGATATGGACCATTTTGGGGACGTTCGACAGGTCCGGAGTCATCGTTTTTCATCAGAAAATGAATTTTTCGGACTATATCAAAAATGATTCAAAATGCCAAAGTGATCGTGCCTCATGTTGAATAACGACTTTTTAACCCCTCAAAGTGACCAAAATTGCCATTTTTACAGAGTTTTGCTTACACAAAAGCTTCAATTTTGACCAATTTCAGGCACATAAATGACTTCAAACACACTTATTTTAGTTGAAAAAGACTTAATTCACATTCAACAGTCGTTTGGAGTCAAAAGATTAAATGTTAAAATTTCATCGATATGGACCATTTTGGGGACGTTCGACAGGTCCGGAGTCATCGTTTTTCATCAGAAAATTAATTTTTCGGACTGTACCAAAAATGATTCAAAATGTCAAATGGATCGTGCCTCATGTTGAATAACCACTTTTTAACCCCTCAGAGTGACCAAAATTGCCATTTTTACAGAGTTTTCCTTACACAAAAGCTTCAATTTT